>NW_023615987.1:0-40001 GCF_013339695.2 Rhipicephalus sanguineus
TACGTCTGCCAGTGAGCCATTGGTCGAGAAGCTCTGGTGCGCTGAAAAACACTGGGCTCCTTGATCGGTCCGAGTAGATAAGCGCACTACCTACACTGCGTTTACAATGGCAGAGGATAGAAAGCTTGGCGGGAGGCGATATCTTTTCGTACAACGACATTTCATGATTGAGCGTGGCATTATCTCGAATCAGGACCCAGTTACGGAAACGTGATACGCAAAGCTGTAGCTCATTAACACAAGGAAGTGTGTCGGGTCGATCTTCAGACACGGAACTATGACCAACGTCTGTCTTCCTACCCTCCCGTTGGCTCTCAGAAAACTGCCCAAGCCATTGTAAAAGTGCCAAGAAATCTTTTTGTACTGGAGAAGTCGGGACCAAGCCAGTTCGTCCTCGTCCCAGTGAGACTGGAAGGACACGACTACGATATTAATTTGTTTCGTATACAATCAGCGTAGCGCTTCTTCCCTCTCGGCGTATGTGGTGCATCCTTCGATGTCACCCTGAAGAAGTAGGCACTGCAAACGTACGCAGAGAACTGCAAGTGATGGCGAAAAGGTGACACCTCACGCCTAGTCATCGTACCTAGTCCGGGCCACCGTTTAGGACCTTTAACTGTTGGGCCAATTCCCTGGAACTTCTTTCAGCACGGTGTTGCAATAACTCTGCCAATGACGTCTCTGCGCAAAGCCATCGTAGATGGTGGTAATAATTGGCATTAATCACACAGGATAGTGACGAGTAATTTCCAGTTTATTTTGTGCCCGTTATCTTTAATTCAACAACGCTAAACCATGCCACAGTAATTTATGCCTGAGTGCGTAATTCATTTTTGCATAAAGTGCAAGAAGTTCTGTTCTCGGAGCGGGCACCTAATGTTTTAAACACTGCTATTGGATGAAAGCCGGTGATGTTTGTCATTTTGCTTATGTTCTCTCCTGTTTCTCACACAACATATGAACGGGATTCGAATTTGTTGTTTCGTTCCATGAAATAGAATTAGTGAGCTGCTACTAATTCCTTTATTGGAGGCGTACGTAAATGAAGTGGAGAAAACTACGCATAATTAGATTGTACAACATTTTGATTAGAGGCTACACGCTCAACTTTATAACCAAGGGCGACGGAGTGGAGTTTGGAGAGCGGAAACATCACAACGCTGACCAAGCTTCGGCATTACAAAATAACAAAGCATCAATAACAAAGCACCTTTCTAATTACGCGGGCAAATTATCAGCGCACTAATGAGCGCTGGTTTAAATCAAGTGGAGCTTTGTGTTTCGCATTTTTAGAAGCAAGAAGGCAGTGGCACAAGAGCACTTGGGTCAACATATTCCATTGTCTACGTAACCAAGGGCAACGCAATGTAGTTTGGAGAGTGGAAACATCACAACGCAGACCGAGCTACGGGATTACAAAATAACAAAGCCTCACAAAAACGAAATTCGCTCTGGCGAAAGCAATATGGTGAATTCGTTAATCTGTGCTTGCCTGGTGGTACGCCTAACATGTCACTCCGGAAGGGTGTGGTGAAGGATGAAACAATATGCATCGTGCTTCGCGTCAGGTACAAGAGATACAACCAACGTCCTGCTGAAGTGAACAAATTGTAGTATCTCGTTGATACCAATTACTTTAAGGAAGATGAAGTCCCCCCTTTTGTGACATTTACATGGATGAGCAAAGTGATGTATCAAACTCTTTAGATAATGTTTTAGCGCATGCATTGCAGCTGCTGTCCTTGGTCATGTCCATACTATCGAAATGTAATAGCGTGAAATGTCTTCTCGGACCCTACAGTGCAGTGCAGAACTTAACCATCCGTTGAAAAAAGGAAGCATTCAGCACACGTTAATTTGTACTAGGACGCAGCGTTCACGAGACCGTGCTGTAGATTTTGTGAGCTTCTGGTTCAATGTTCTTTACGAGAACACGTACGCGGATGCGGTCTAGCCTAGTAACCCTAAAAAACAGTACCTCTTGCTATTCATGGTGTGCCCTGGCTTTGCACTTACATCAACCTTTTAAAAATACGCATAAAGTCTCTTTGGAGAGAACCCATTGTGGTAGCTTAGTACGTGAGGTGTTATACTGCTCAGCTTGAGGGCGCCGGCTCGATTCCCGTCCGCAGTAGCCACATTTCGATCGGGGGCGAAATGCTTAGGATACCCGTGTGCTGAGATTTAGGTGCACGCAAGGAACGCCAGATGGTCGAAATTAATCTAGCGTCCTGCCCTACAGCGTGCCTCGTAACCATGTGGCGGTTTTGGCACGTAAAACCCCAGCAATTATTATTCTGTTTGGAGAATCGCATCTCCCACGACTCCCCTAAGAGAGTATAGTGGTCCAAGAGTGACTTAACCTTTATCTCTAAAGACAAGAAAGAACTCACCAAAACGAGTAAAAAGAGTATCTTTTTCTTAGAGTGCTATAGCTCCTATTGTTGGCTCGTCTAGCAGCACGTAGAAAGCATTACAATGCTTTCACATTACAGCTCTCCGTGCCAGATAAAGCTCGCACAACCCTGAGCATTTGGAGCATTTCAAACTGCAACAGACTGCGATTGGGTTCCTCACATTAATATAATTTTCTCGAGAAACTACCGCAAACTATACCCTGAACAAATCAGTTGTTTATGTCACATGAGCAATAGAGTGAATCTTTTCCTTACCTTTACTCTGCCGTTCAGTTGATTGGCTGCTGCTACTGCTGATACTGTGGACGGCTGTGTGCTGCTTCCTTCTGACGTGGTTGGGTTTTTATGGTCCATATTTGTGGAATTGCATACGAAAGTTATGTGTACTGGAGTCAGGAAACTGACTACAAAAAGAGGTTAAGGTCGGCGCGAAATGTGCGTCTTTTATACTAGTCGTGCGCTTCATACGTGGCTTTTAACGCGAAAGCCTTTTTTTTTTTAGCTGAGTTGGCGAAAGCGTGCACGCAGCTGGCGTCCGCAAAAGCCCTGTGCGGAGAGCACGCGACCTCTCCCACCGTGAGTGACGCCGGCTCCAACTGCCGCTACAAACACCTTAAGCCACTGCGACGTAGGAGAGGGGAATTGCGGCAGAAAATGTCTCGACTCGAAGGGAGAGGGAGACCACGTATGAAGAGGACGTCTGCAATACGTGACCACCGACGTAGCATCTACGAAAAGGAGCGCGCCCTTCTGCTCCGTACAAGCTGGCCTTCAACACAAGATCACCCCTCCGAAAGAGAAACCGAGCTAATTATAACGATTTCGTGTTCTTATCTCTTAAGAATCTGCTTACGGATCATCTACAACTTTTTCAGCGTTGAGGAGAAGGACATGTAGGCTGTAGAGTCACCTTATTTTCCTCCCTCCAGATGCGATATACCAGTTTTTATATTCTTTGATGCATTGAACTTCACTGCCTTGAAGCACAGGACAAGTATGTAAAAATAGGACGTGCGTGGCACCACGTGCACGTAAGTACCGCGGTGACAAGTGTGGCAAAGAAGTTTGGTGAGTGGCGTCACCACGGACCCGAGACAATGGGGAGGTTTCAACCCCCTACCACGCCACGCCATGCGAGGCTTAGCCGTGTCCGGGGAAAAGGGGATCCTGTGGGTTGAGCTTACGCCGGCTGATTGGACCTTTAAGGCCCCCGGCAGAGGCAACACACCCCTTTAGCCCCGGTTTCACGTAGACGGCACCCCTGAGCTGACCCAGCCAAGGGAAATAAGCAGTCGCCTTTTCCAGTCTCTCTCTCCTCGCATCTTCGTCTTTTCTCCCACTTTTCATCTTTCCTGTCTCCTCCTCTCTTCTATTAGGAGCTTGCTTTCTATGCTCGCGCTTTGTCCGTTGTCGGTGGCGTGTACGCTAGTTCTGATTGGTCTCGCCATAAGCGCAGCTGCGCTCTCTCCGGTGATTTCAAGAATGCTCACTAGATGGCGCGCCGTCGCTCAAGGCGGCACACCACGCTCGGCGCATGCGCTAGTTAGATAGGTGACCGCTAGAGGCCCGCGCCTCTCGTTTGGCGCTCGCGTTTGACGCGCTTCCTTTCTCTTCGCCGGGAGCTCACTCAGTGAACACTCTTCGTTGCCGCTCTGCAGCATGAACACCCCAGCCAAGGCAGCAGCGCGGCGGGCTCGCCGCCAGACTCTGCGGTGAGAGCCCGGGAGGCCGAAGCGAGGAGGGCTAATGTATATATAACAACGTTGTCACGTCTATATATGATGGTAGAGGAATGTGTACAGAGGATTCGCGGGTTACCCGATCATCTCCGAGCAAGCTCCTCTAACATCATTCGCTTCGTGGATACGGCGGTGATTTTTTTTACTTGGAATTTTTCTGGTGCCGAGGGTTAAAATCGTGTGCTCCACCCCACCTTTGGATGCGTCACATCTGGTCATAGTGGCGGTACACAGCTGGCGTGTGCAAGTCTTTTCTCCATGTCTTGCAGCGTCCCCTTGTTGGGCTGGGTTGTGGCTGGCTGCCACCGCTGCCGAAGACAATCCATATTTTATGGCTAAAAACTTCCCTCCATTACCTAATGATCGTTCCCTCAAAAGGGTGCGCATCGAAGGAAACACCAAAGTTTTTGAAACGAGCAAAGACAACTATCCACGCTATAATGTTATCCATAGTGACAAACCCGAAAAGACAGTCAGAAAACAGTCCCCATTCCTAGTTTCAAAATGCGTAGTAGATGCACTTGGACCAGGTTACAAAGCCACAATAACGGTGAGTGGAGATCTCCTCATCGAAGTCCGAGACGAAGAACAACATGCAAAACTGTCCAGCCTGAAGACTTTTGGCGATGTCCCCATCACTGTATCTGAACATCGTTCAATGAAAACTGTCCGATGTGTTGTATCAGAGGATGACTTTGTTGATCTGACTGATGCAGAACTTGTTGAGGCTTAGAAACAGGATAATGTAGCCAACGTCCAAAGGAATTAATATCCAGCGAGGTGGCAAGGACATTCCAACAAAGCACATAATCATTAATTTTGGCTAAAGCATTCTTCCTGACACACATGTAACACGTTACACAACGCTCCGTGTCCGCCCGTACATTCCGAATCCCCCACGATGCTTCCAGTGCCAAAAGTACGGTCACTGTTTCCAGACATATCGAGGCAAGCCCAAATGTCCCAAGTGTGAATCCACTGAGCAGAACTCAGAAACATGCGAAAATGCACTTCACAGCGTGAACTGTCATGGCGAGCACGCCATGTACTCGCGCTCGTGGCCGTCTTGGAAAAAGGAGAAGGATGTAATTGCACTGAAAATCAAAGAAAACATTTCGTTCGGGGAAGCGCGGAAACGCCTGTCGTTCCTTCAAGGAACCCAGTATGTTGACGCGGTGCGTAAAGGGGCATCACCGCAACAGCCCCAGCAACCTCCTCTCGGCTGGGCGTAGCGAGCCAGTGGCGGTGCCACCTGGCCCTTTGGCGGTAGCAGCTAAGACTGCTCCGCCTACGTTGAAGCAGATCCCCTCAACCTCAGGGCTGTTGGGGAAAGGGGCCTCACGTCTAGACTACGGAGTCACAATATATCAGTCTGCCTCATCAAGCGCCTTGAAAATGCCGGACCCCACCCATCACCTATGTCTTCGGCTATCTACAGGTGCTTTCCAGGCAAGCCCTGTAGAAAGCCTCTATGTGAAATCGAACCAGTGGTCGCTCCAGCGGCAGAGGTGCTACTTAACTTTTGTATATTTTCTCAAAATCGATGCAAACAACGAACACCCCTTACACTCTACTGTCAATGATTTGTCGAGTTCTGTCCTGTTTGACAAGCGGGCCTCGATGAGACAGTCCTACTCACTTTGTGTGAGGGCATAGCCGAAGAAACGGGTTTGCCACTTCTTGAACACCATTTGGTGACTCCCGCTGTACATCTCCCGCCATGGCAGTGGCAGCTTATAGACTGCGATGTATCTTTCGTGAAAGTTACGAAGCACCCACCTATTGTACATATCCGTATACACTTCCTCGCATTAGAGCACAAGTACTCTTAACATGAACTTAACGCAGCTGTTGGTCCATCTTTTTCGGATGCCAGCGTTCTGCATCCCAATATAAGCATCTTCACTGCAGAAGCTTATGCGATACTTACGGCCGTTAAACACATTAATGAATTAAAACGGCAAAATGCACTTATATACACTGATTCCCTAAGTATGGTAAAAGCTTTGAAAACTTCAAAAAAAAAACAACAACATAGAAACCCTATCCTTGTATCTCTCTACTCACTCTTATGCAAAATGTACACATTTAAACATGTGGTTGTATGCTGGGTGCCAGCGCACCGCGAGATCGAAGGGAATGTGTTGGTGGACCAGCTAGCTGCAACCGCCCACGAAAACACCACCGAAACTACATCTTGGTCCCTGCGTTAGATCTGAAGCGTTTCCTGAAAGGGATGCTCAGAGGCCATTGGCAACGCTTATGGGATAAGGAAAAAGAAAATAAACTACACCTTATAAAACCACATCTTGGTAATTGGCCGCCGATATCTAAGGCATTTCGTACAGAAATAACACCCTGCAGACTTAGAATACAACACACACACACAGTAGACACTCGTACCTATTGTCTGGTGGTGATCCACCTTTATGTGATAGATGTGGCGAGTCTCCCACCGTCCTTCACATAAAACTGCAATGCATGGAACTAGACGCTCAAAGAAACAGTTACTTTGCATTAATATACTGGCAACAGTTACCACTTCACCCCGCTATGTTCTTAGGCAGGAAACCACGTTTTCAAGATCAGTCTGTTTTTGTGTTCTTAAACAATATCAAAAATTTCAACGTTTTTTCCTCAGGTAAACCGTGGCACGGCCTCGTAACTGAGGTTGTGGCTGCGGTAGTAGTATCAACAAAAAGCACCTGCCTTCCGGCCTTTGGGCGCGAAGGACCTAAGGAGGCATTCGTGTTAGTTAACATATCTCACTTGTAGAAGTCATACTCACTGGTCATTTATCCCACACCCATAGACCACATCACTTGTCATTGTCATAATTTTATGCTATATACACATCTTTCACGCTGTCATACAGCGCGTGATTTTAGGCCTCTATGCAGCCGTAATACATTCTGCCATCGAAACACACTAGTCAATGCTATCACCACATCATCAGTCATGGCGCTCCTTGGCCACCCATGGCCCTTGCGCCACGAAAACCCACTAATCATGAACACAAAGTCATGACGTAACGGGTGGTTATTTACTATAAAACCGAGTTGATGACGTCATTTCGTGCTCAGAATTGCAGCGTACACTTTAAAATTGATTCTCGTGCGATTGTAAATGCAATCTAACTTTCTGCATCTATAACGCTTGAAAGTGAAGCTTATGGATCAGAGCTGCCCTACTCAAGTGAACCGAGCCCTCGAAAGACAAGAAAAAAGAAAGAGAATGGCAGCGTACACATGTAAAAATAAGAACCCTGCAAGAACTAGATGATCAAATAAGAAAAAAAAAGAACAACGAAGTCATTTATATGCACAAAGATGACAGCAATAGCCATAACGAGGATCTGAGTATGCTGTGCTGTGAGACCCAAAAGTAAGTTAAAACAATCAATTAAACACAAGGAAGAGGGTAACAGACAGAGTGAGTGAGTGAGTGAGTGAGCGAGCGAGCGAATGAGTTTCGAGAGCCCAGCCAAGTGTGGCAAGCAAATAGAGATGTGCCTCCGTATTTCGCTCTCAATTTCGTGAAAAAAAAAAGCTCTGACACTGCCCGTTTGTCTTTTAACTCTTTCGTGGCCGCGCCTATAGAACGTGGGTCACCGGTGACCCGAACGCACCGAAAGATAATTTAAAGTAGGGGTGCTCCTATCAAGTAGTTGCACCATGTAACACATGCTGTAAGCAGTAATGTTTTGTTTTCTGCATAGTTAGCTTTTTTTTCTCGTGTGGCAGCAATTTTTCACAGCGACTCTAAGATAGCGGTTCGCTTGGTTTGTTCGCGAAAACGGCAGACGAAACGGTAGTAATGCCCTCTCAGAAATGTTTTGCCTCGGACGACTCTGTTGCGTCCGCAAGCAATTTTTCTGCTGTTTCTAGCAAAAGTGAGTCCGAGGATGATGTCAAGTCATGAAAATGTAGTTCGGACGATAAAAAACCGTGTAACTAGCCCGGATAGTAGTCAGGTGTTGATCAGTACGTTGCGCTTTCTGGCACATCAATTTTTTACTCCGACTGAAATGTCGCGATGATAGTGTTACGCAGTGAAGCGATAGGTGTCACAAGAAAAATAGGCCTTTTGGGCATCTTTTTCACAGCGGAGGTAATAAACAGGATTTGTGTTAACAAAAATGTGTGCGTATCTGCAAATCCTGTAGAAGTAGTCTGATGCCAAAGATGATGGTTCTTGGGAAATGGTCACCGCCGCAGAGATGGTGAATTTCATTTGCCTGATGAGCTATATGAGCATCGTCGAGCTTCCACGACTACACCTCCACAAAACAAGTGCATTCAGAACAAGTCCTACCGATTGACGAAGAAGAAAATACACAAAAAGTGCTAAGAGGACAAGAAACTTTACGACTGCACAAATGCCACTTGTCACGCCTGTTTTGCCCAGTGGCACACCAACCTTAGAAAAAGAAATGTTTTTAACATCTTAGATTTTTCAGACATGATTCCACCTATTTCCATAATGTCTGACACTGAAATCTGCAGACCTTTTAATAGCTTACCAGTTTAGAATATTTTTATTGTGTGCGATGAAGCTATGCTTTACGTTGTTTCGGTGCCGTGTTCAGTGCTAACTTTTGGTATCAGATTTTTTTCTGCGCTGCTATTTAGCATAATTTTCTAGAACACCTATGGCTCAACAGAAAATTTATTCCTCTCTTTAATTATGTTTATTGTGTTGCTGTGTTTGAAAAAGTTGTAGAGGGAAATATATAACCGTGTGACCTGATGGAATAATGCAGTTTTCACAAGGCAGAAAAAAACAAATTTCTAACTCATGCGCTTTTTCAGCTAGATCACTCTAACTTTTCTCGAATATGAAAGCTGTTGAGCAAACATTTTGTATATTTTAAATTATTTTTCTTTTTGTTTTTTTCATGTAGGGGGCATAACATTAAAAATATTCTATGCATTGTTCAATAAATCTTGTTTTTCATAAATGTTCTTAATTTGAGTTTTTCGAGGTAATGCCATTAAAAGGACAATCGCTTAGCTTCATATTGATACATAATATATAATATTCATAATAAAAATAATTACTAAAACGTACAAAATGTGGCCAATTTTTTCACGGTCACGAAAGAGTCAAACGAAATGCCTTTGCAAGCATATGCAAGGTGATTTCTTTTATAACACGGACACGTTTCTTTGTCCAGTGCTGCTGTTAGTGCAGTAACATTCTCATGATGATGTAGGACATCGGAAGATAGTGCGGTAGACGATATAACCGAGATACGTGTAGAGGTGTTTCCGTTCTAAAAATGAAGTAGGACACGCGCTACATTCGAAAGCTCAACTGCGTTCATTGGTGTGCTAGATTCAGTCTGTTTACGTCACAGAACGCGGCGTCTAACGCGACCTCGCACCTGAGCACGCAGTGAACTAGTGCATTGCACTGTTAAGGGGACAGGGTAAGCAACAATGTCGAAAAGAATGATTTTTTCTTGTTGCGCAATTTGAAATCTGCGGCCTCTTCTGAACAAGAATCAGTGATTTGCTTGTCTCAGTTTGTCTCTGCAGAAGCTTGTGCGATACTTACGGCCGTTAAACACATTAAGGAATTAAAACTACAAAAGCCAGTTATATACACGGATTCCCTAAGTATGGTAAAAGCTTTGAAAACTTAAAAAAAAAAACATAGAACTCCTATCCTTATATCCCTCTACTCACTGTTATGCAAGATGTACACACTCAAACACCACGTGGTTGTATGCTGGTTGCCAGGGCACCGCGAGATCGAAAGAAACGTGTATTTTTCATTAATATACTGGCAACAGTTACCACTTCGTCCCGCTATGTTCGCAGGCAGGGAACCACTTTTTAAATATCAGTCAGTTTTTGCATTGTTAAACGATATCAATAATTTCAACGTTATTTTCTCAGGCAACCCGTAGCACGGCTTCGCAACTGAGGTTGCGGCTGCTGTAGTACTATCAACAAGAAGCACCTACCTTCCGCCATTTGGGTGCAAAGGCCCTAAGGAGGCATCCGTGTTAATTAACATATCTCACTTGTAGAAGTCATACTCACTGGTCATTTATCCTACACCCATAGACCACATCACTTGTCACTGTGATAATTTTCTGCTATATACACATCTTTTACGCTGTCATACAGCACGTGATTTTAGGCCTCTTTGCAGCCGTAATACGTTCTGCCATCGAAACTCACAAGTCAACGCTATCACCACATCATCAGTCATAGCGCTCCTTGGCCACCCACGGCGCTTGCGCCACGAAAACCCACTAATCATCAACGCAAAGTCGTGACGTAACGGGTGGTTGTTTACATTAAAGCCGAGTTGACGTCGACGTCATTTCGTGCTCAGAATTGCAGTATACACTCCAAAATTGATTACTGACATGAGGTTATAGATGCAATCCAACTTTCTGCATCAATCTAACTTTTTGAAGCCTGGGAGGGGGGGGGGGGGCACAACGGGCCCGTGCATCTCCCCGCATTTTTTTTTTTTTTTTTGCCATGGCATACAGATCTCAAAATCACACTCGATCATATTTGCCTGTCCGACCCCCACTTCAGATCAAGAAGGTGCCCCCCACCGAAAAATATTTCTGGCTACGCCCTTGACCAGAGTAGTATTGCGCAGTGAAGCGGTATGTGTCACAAGGAAAATTGGCCTTTTGGGCATATTTTTCACTGCGGAAGTAATAAACAGGATTTGTGTTAACAAAATTGTGTGCATGGTTGCAAATCCTGCAGAAGCAGTCTTATGCCAAAGATGATGGTTCTCGGCAAATGGTCACCGCCGCAGAGATGGTGAATTTCATTTGCCTGCTGATCTGTATGGGCATCGTCTAGCTTCCACGACTACACCTCCACAAAACAAGTGAATTCAGAACAAGTCCTACCAATTGACAAAACGGAGAAAATAAAAAAATCGCTGAGAAGACAAGAAACATGACCACTGGACAAATGCCACTTGTAACGCCTGTTTTGCCCAGCGGCAAACCAACCTTCGAAAAAATTGGTTTTAACATCTTCGATCTTTCAGACATGGTTCCACCTATTTCGGTAATGTCAGACATTGAAATGTGCAGACTTCTTTACAGCTTACAAGTTTAGAATATTTTTATTGTGTGTGGTGAAGCCACGCTTTAGGATGTTTTGGTGCCATGTTCAGTGGTACCTTTTGGTATCTGATCTTTTTCTGTGCTGCTATTTAGCATAATTTGCTAAAATACCTATGGCTCAATAGAAAACTTATCCCTCTGTTTAATTATGTTTATTGTATTGCTGTGTTTGAAAAAGTTGTAGAGGGGAAAAAATTGGCCGCGTATCTGCGTGCTCCGCTGCAAATGCCGTGTAAAGACGATAGAGGAGGCACTGCGTCTACGCTGCGTTAAAGCCCCTTAGCTATACAGACCGTCGCCCAGCTAGTAGCTGCGTTGGGTAGGCTGCTCTTGCGTTCGGAGGAGCAGCAGAGTTTGAGAGTTTGATCAAATGCAGGTGGCGTCGGGTCAAACGCACTTGACGCCAAGGTGGCGAAATTAAAATTATGCGTGACGCGGGTCATGGTGAGTCCTTGCCCGCGCTGTGTTTGCCTCGTCTCGCCGGCGACCCACGTTAGTTTTCGATTTTTTGGGTCTTGGGACTAAGCCCAAGTGGCTTGGGTTCTGCGCATGCGTCCCGGCGGCTAGCAAGTATCTTCGGTCCCTTAGCTCCTTGGATCCCCACTTCTAAAACCCTCTAGCGTTTCGCCAGAGATAGGATGTGCGCCTACGACTTGTACTTTGACACACAGGGCGTGGTCGCCCGCGCTCGCGCGCTTATCTCTTAAGGGTGGAGGTTTGTACGTCTTGTGTTTTCACCGCAAAGTTTGCGTTGAAGCTATAGACCACGCGAAGGTCATTTCGCTCACTGCAGCGGCCGCGTTTGCGAAAAGAGTGATCTGCTAGCTAGAAGAGCCAAAAATAGGGGCTAGTTGAAGTAAGTGAACAGTTGTTAGTTCGCGCTCTTCCTGTGTATACCTGTGCATATTTAAACTTTTTTAGTGCGCACAAAAGACAAGGACAAGAAAGAGACACACACAACACGGCGCTAGTTTGTCTCTTTCTTGTCCTTGTCTTTCGTGCCCGCTAAAAAAAGTTTAAATATGGATAATACCAACTTGCCTAGTTATCAATCTTACTGCTATACTTGTGCGTTTTTTTTCATGAGTGCTGTTTCGTGTTTGAGGAGCGCTGCAAAGTTCGAGCTATGACAGTCGTTAGTTCGCGCTCGCCCTGTGTGTCTTCTTTTCGTGCGTTCTTTGTGCTTGAGCAGCGCGCAACTAGTTTTGAGCTGCTTGCCGTTCTTCGTGTGACTTGCCAATTTGTTTCTATTGCGTTATTGCTTGGTCGTTGCGGCGAAAGTGTGACTTTTTTTTCATGACTGGCATGTGCAGTGTTTTCCCTTTCGGGCTTTGAGAATATTCCGGAAAAGTGTAATAATGTGAACTTGTTTTCACTTACTGAAACTTTAACACAGTGCTTGCATAGGACGCAGAATAGAGGAGGCAACTTAAAGTTTGCGCGCGCGAATCTAGCGCCGGATTCTCCCCTGGTGGGCCACTCACGTTTTCGGCGGTGCGCGTGCTGCCAGTGATTGCGTTTCCAAGTTGCAAAGAAAGCCACGTCATTCCACAAATCCGTACGCGCCATTCTTATGTCGCGCAGTGCCCAATCAGCCTCGAGAAGATTATAAGCACTGAATTGCACTGTGAAACTGCATATTCAAGGGAAATGCCTGGGCAAAACAAGCGCCAAGCTGTACGCAGATTCAAATCGTCATTTATTTTGCGCGCCATCATTGTGATAAGGCAGACCGAGTGGTCCTTACGCATACAGCAATAAAGTTTAGTCGACTCCACCCATATCATCGCCCCCATTCAGTACCTTCAGGGAAGGGCAGACTGGAACACCAGCTGATGTGAAAACACGTTGTGGTACTGCGCCAGGCCCGTAGCCAGGAGGGGGGGGTTCATAGGGGCCTGGCCCCTCCCCGAAATTGTGGTGAAGTACGTGTTTTTACCAAAAATAAATAATTAAAATAGGTGTTTTTCTCAAATAGTCAAGGTTTCTAGCAAGTGCCCCCCCCCCCCCCCCCCCCCCCCCCCCGCGAAAAAAAATTCCTGGCTACAGGCCTGCACTGCGCGTACCGCGAAATATGTAACACAATGGTCGCGATTACGTATCTCCACTGGTGCTCTCCGATAATCCTACTTGCGGCATGCAAGCCCGTGAGGTAGCCGCGTGACACAACGGGTTCTGTATTGTAGATTCATCACATAAATGCACCAAAATCGATTTTGATTTGTATCATTACTAACTCCATTAGTTTTCTGATAAGCGTTTGAAAGTCCTTGTATCATTTATTGTACGCACGCCTCACCAAAACAAACACCATTTCTGATCGTTTTTATATGTCGTTCATCCACTATATGATGACAAACATTTTTGTACCTCGCAAAAGCGGGCGCTCAAGCTACTTACCTTTTCCTTTTTATTTGAAAAGCGTTAAGAGACCATATTGGTGCAACAGATATTGCAGCATTCCGTTCTTTGTAGACATTGACCACTCTGTACAATGGCATTATAATTGGTAAAAAAAAATCACACCATCTCCCGCTAAAGGGGACCATGAGGCGATGCGAAGCAGCGTTTCGGCATGTCGAGCCCGCGTTTCAAAGGGGGAGTGGAGAGGGAAAGTAGAGAGGGGAGAGAATAAGGGCGAGGGGAAAGGGCAAAAGGAGAGGGGGAGAGAGAGGAGGGTGGAGAGGGGACAGTGGGAGAGGAGGTGTGGGGAGAGGGTTTGCGCATGCGCAGTAAGGGTGGTCACGCCGCACACCACCACCACCACCGGATTGAACTCCGCCATATGACGCTTCGCATCTAAAAATCTCGCCCGTGTTTCAGGGGCAAAGCAGCACAAAATGTTACCATTCGCTCAAGTGCTACTAGCCGAAACAGAGAGTGAGCGTGTGTGTGCGTGTGTGCGTGTGTACGTGTGTGTGTGTACTGGGTATGCATCTTCGTTTCCACAAATTTAAGCAATGCGGATTTTATGTTTCTCTCAAATGACATTGGAAAAAAGTAAACAACAGTCGTGTTTTTTTTCTTTGCACTGTTCAATTTTCGGAAACTGCAGGTCCAGGAAAACAGTCCACTTCAAACTTGGGGAGAACTTATGTGCAAGAGCGAAACATTGAAGCTAGCAAACGTGAACGCACCTTTCTTGTTTCGCCTTTGTGCATTTGTAACAGCTTGATCAGGGCTAGTCGGTTCATAATTAGAGCAGAGAATAAAACGGCGAGACGAGAACAAGGACAATAAAGGAACGAAGCGCTTCTACTATCGTTTTCGTTCCCTTGTTGTCCTTGTTGTCGTCGTGGTGTTTCATCCTCTGCCCTTGTGTAGTTGAGCCGAAAATTCGTTTATGAAGAAGCCCAGCTTAAAATCTGTTTTCGGGGGGACTCGCCCGTTTTCGGGTTGTTTTCATGCCAAAACTCAACCATGACTCGTGCCCTGCCAACACCACATGCTGCTGCATTTTTCGACGTGACTTGCAATGGCCACGCAATGCATGGCATTTTGTCAAACTTTCTCGCATTATGAGCCCAATCAGAAAGCGAGATTTTGCCTAGTTTTTGCTCATAATTTGCCCAATCAAGAGTGATGGAGCTTGCCAACGGACAGAGTGGTGTATAATTGGAAACAGGTGCGTGTACTACACAAGCGGACACATGCTGTTATCTGAACTGCACACTTATTGCTTGTTTTTGCTATCTGGGAAATTTTTATAATTTCAGAAAATTTACCATTTATTTGCTAAGTACCTTGAGGAAGCGGGCAATTAAGCACACTATCCAGATCGGTGCTTTTCTCAATACTGCAATCTCTGCTAAAGCCACTGCTGTCATTTCCTTGAAGGAATTTCAGGCTGTCACACATATGCTTTGTTGAAAAGCAGTCCATCAGCTTAACACACTAGCCTTTTGTCTTCACTCGTCTGTCCACTATCTTGTGTAACACCTTGCAAAGACAACACTGGAATCAGTGTTGGCACGAGTCATGGTTTCGGGTTGTTTTCATGGTTGAGTCACTTATAAACGCCTCTCATATTCACACACTTCTTGAAGCAGGTTGACTAATGCGACTTTTTTTCCCGTTTATTCTGATACCGAGGTCGCAGAAGTTCTCGTCATAAATGTTTTGCGCGATCACGGTGCCATTTGTTCGCACCATTCTAAAAGCATGGCGCACTAATTTATTTTCAACTTTCCTTTCTCTCGACTACCTGGGCATTACCATCACAAAAAGGGTGCCTTTCTTGGCCACTCTCTTGACAAACGTGCTCTACACCATCTCCACCGGCCCGACGAGACCACGACCCGCAGTTCAGTATAACGCTAGAGCAAGCGCAGTGCGAGGTTAGCGCGCAAGCACGCTCATATGAGCACCGCGAGCAAGATCACGCGCACTGCTGCTCAGCACAGCTTAAGAGGAGAGCGCGCACACGAGCTCGAAGAACGAACGCGTAGCGCGAGCAAAAAACGAGAGGGGGAGAGAGAGAAAGCACGCGCGTTCGTGCAGCGAGACAGAACGCACTCAGCCGCAATGTAAACAAACCGGCGGCGGAGCGCCGTGCGCGACCGCATAGCGAGATTTCCGAAAAAGCGGGCGCTTTTCAAAAAGGCGCAGCAGTGCCCCCTGGCCCAGGTTTTCTCGTCTATAGAGGGTGCTATTGTCGCTTCCATTATGTGTCCCGTCCTAGCGCTCTTTCAAATTTTGATAATATTCCATCACTTTATGTTACAGAGCTAACAGTTACGGTAACGGTCAGTCAGTCAGTCGGTCGGTCGGTCGGATTTTTATTGTGAATTAGACATGCAATGACTCGTTATTATTATAGAGGTATGACCGCAAAACCGTTCCAAGGGTTGTGGCAGGGGTCTGTTTTTAAAAGAATTGGCAAGTATTCGACTACAAGGCAAATTGATACAGAGAGTTACAAATAAATACAAATGTTACAATAGCTTTGTTACAAATACATGAAAAATATGTTTTTTTCGCAATCTCAGTTACTGTTATAAGTTATGTAGATGCACGCGAACAAGTTGCTTATCAAAATACAATGATGAGGATGATGTGATCATACAGCGTGTTCCATAGTTGTTCCATAGTTGTTCCATAGTTGTTCCATAGTGTTCCATAGTGTTCCACAAGTGTTGCATAGTTTGGCGGCAATATAAGAAAATTAATGTAATCAATAGGCGCTCTTTATGTAGGCTAGGCATTATGGTGCCTCAATTCCCTTCCTAGCCTCACAGCCTTAATGATCGAGCACAGAAACAAGCGTGTGTTTCATCTCCCACTTCCCGGTGCCTTCTACCGACAGTTTTGCGCTGTTTGTTTACTCTGTGTTACGGCGAGCTTCTATGACACCATTTTCGGAAGCGCACCCAATATTGCCACTCCAATATGCACGCTGTTTGCGACACGCTTCTAAATTGAAAGCCCTTCATAGCAATTACGTTCTGAGCGTCATCTGGGTTCCCCGGAAACGCAATCATTCGCGAAACTGAACGGGTGCAATTATGCAAATTTTGAGGAGATCGCGTTTCCTAAGCACACGGGCTCCGCTCACTCCCGGTGTTTGCATGACGTAGTTGCGAGGAACGGCGCTCGGGTCCCAGCTCTGTAACAGCTGCAGCAATACGGAGGCAGGTAGCACCTACAGTGACGTTGTACCATGTTTGTGGACCCAACCTATGTATCTTTGCTAATTATATTGACTGGTGACTAAGGAAAGGCGCGAAACATGGAACTTTCGGTGAATCGAATCTCTTACAATATTCAATGGCTATTCATTTTACGAACTATTTGTGCGTATATGTGATCGTTGTATATATCATAGTCATAACCCGACACCTGGAGTAGCAAGGCAGGCGACAAACTACGCTAACATCTCCGGGATTTTCATTAAAGATTATTATCTCTATATCATTTTACGAAGCACCCGCCGTAGTACCTTAGCTGGCCAGGTGTAGCGCTGCCAACCACGAGGACGTGGGTTCGATTCACGGCCATGGTGGCCGAATGCCGACGGGGGTGAGATGTAAGGACACTTGTGTACTTATATTTAAGTGCACAATAAAAGCCCCAGCTGGTCAAAAAAGTCCCACCGTCCCTAAGACGACGCGAAAGCGAAAGCCAGGGCGATCGTCCCGTGTACGCTGAGCCAACCAAAGATGAACGCACACCAACTAGCCCAAGTTTCCATTCTTAGGCGAAAGCCATCTTCTTTTTCTTCTAAGTCGACTGTACTGATATCGACCTCGCACCACCCACCCGAGAACGTTCTGCAAACAGCGATTTCGCACTGCTCCCGGGATCGGAGGCATTGGAAGCTTTCAACACCTCGCGTTGTTTTGCAGTGCCTCTTGGATCAGCGTACTTTTGACCAAGTGATGTCATGCGATTATGTCATCATGTGACGCCACGTTATGTGATGTCAGTGACTTCATGATGATGTCATGAAGCCTGGTACCTTGGGCGCCATGATGACGTCCTAGGGTGACGGCGTCACACGATGATGAATTTTTCGCGTCGCTGCATGGCGTTGACGCCGACGCCGCCGGTCACTTTTCGCGTTCGATGAGGCATCTGACGCTTTCGCCTTAATAACCTGGAGTCTTGAATTAGTGTTTGCCTCCAAATCACGTCGTTGTTTTAGCATGGTAAACCCCGGCGAGTGTTAAATATTTTTGAGCAAGGTTGGCAGAGACTGCGTTATATTCATCCGTTAACCTTAACCTCTGCTCTTTCTTATATGCGAATGATGCGAGGGATTCTGGGATACTCCGTCGCATCCGGGCCGGCGATGCAGAAAGCACAAATGAACGCGCGAATTGAAGAAACAAACTCTACATGCCTGCCCCTCATAAACAAGTCAGCTATACTATGGTATTAGCGACAACAGATTGATATAAACAATGTTATTTTGTTCTTCTATTCCCGGTCGTTCATTTCTTATCTCGTGAAGGAGCGGAATTCAGCAGATCAACAAGATCGCTTGTATGGAATCGAATGTCGCTGATGGGAAAGCACAATCATTTTCGGTGCCACAATTCGTGCCGTCGGTGTAAGCATCGAATCGTGTGAGCGCTGCTGGAAGTGAGTATTTCGAAACGCTCCTCTTTTGTGTTTGCGCCTTGTTTTGTTTGTTCTCAATGTCCACAAACACTGCGACGGAGCACGTGCATAGTAAACGCGAGAACAGCATATTTCGTGCTTCCGTGTCTGTTGCTTCGCTTTACACTTTATCTTCAAGTGTTTTCGCACGGTGGGAAATGAGGTTATCCAGCGCCCAACAAGAAGCAATCAAGTACTGATTTATCGTACGCAGAAAACAAAATAGTAATTACGGATTTCCGCGGGTATGCGTGCAAACCGAGAAATGACAACAATAAAAACCGGAATGCATTTGTAGGTTGCCAGGCAACTGCTGTTTCATTTTCCTTTTTTCAACGGACCGGTACAGAACCGTAGCCGTCAATATTTATGTATTCCGCAAGCCTCGAAGACAGGAGTACAACAGGAGGAAGAAAATTGTGGAACGGAAACGATGTCCCGATAGTGATATCACGGCGCTAGAGCTCTTATAAGAGAAATAAATAAAAAGAAAGCCGGCAACACCTCATGTCCGAAAGGGACATTCGTGCTCGGGTATCCTGAGATATAAATTTCGCGATCATCAGAAGCTGTAACATACATTATTACTTCTATGGAATCCTATATGTCTCTCTACGAATTCGAGCGCATAATGCGTGGTTATACAAGTCATACGTGCTGTCAGAACGCGGTCTTTTCGATTTCCATAACAATGCGCTTCCCATGTGTGGCTTGTGAAAGAAAAGAGACACCCGCCGCAAATCTTCCTTCGGTGCTTGTTTTCTGTTAACATTCTTTCATTTCGAACCCTGAAAAGCAAGCGAGCAAATTTGTCCAGATCGCGTGAGCGTGTGTAGATTATCTGTTCAAATGTAGTCTATTCGCAAGAGATGTCTTTCTTTGACTCAATGTTTGTAACTTTTGAAATTAAGGCAAGAAACACTGACACAGCTTTAAAGCGCTATTTAGAGCACAAATTGTTGTTCGAGGTAGAATGAAAATTGCGCCTTCGTCTAGTTTATTTTGGCTGTGATTTGAAATCAGCGCATTGCTGTGAAATATTACGACGAACCATCTGGCTCCATTTATTTCCCTGATAAGCGTCCGCTTTCGTGTTTACACACTTTCAAGGCTCCACGATTCCAAATAGCCGGCGACAAATGATTCTTTCGATTGTCTTCATTGCGCAGGCGGCAAAGCTGAAAGCGGCTAGAACAGTGTAGTTACCAAGTGACGTAGTAAAGGGGCACAAAATTAGACCTCGCAGTACCGCACATGAATGGCTGTCGGTAATTCACCGCTCTTGAAGTGACTGCGTGCGGTGGGCGGATGCGCGAAATACCATTAGGAATGCCAGCTCACTGAATAATGGAAGAATGGGTGTTGGCTTCTCTGTTTGTGCCACAATGTAACGTCATGGATTGGTTCGTTTCTGTCGCCAAAGCTTCTTAGCTGATGCCTGGTGTATGTCCGGATGCATAGTAGCTGTAATACTGCGGGCTAATCTGCAACAAGAACAACAAAAGTCACATGGTATTTATGCATTTGCCCTATTGACGACTGGAATTGGAAAGAAAGCAATCTTCTTCTCACTCGATTGTAGTGATGCCGCACGAAAGCCTTCCGCACCCAACGTGGCTTTTTCACTGCCTCCGGGATCGGAGGAACTGGAAGCTTTTTTCACCTCACGTGGTTTTGCAGTGCCTCTGTGAGTGGCCCACCTTTCACCATGCGACGATGTCATTGTGACGACGTCATCATGTGATATGACGTCATAGGGACGTCACGAGGACGTTGCAAGTTTCGGCGACCTGCGATGGCACGACGACGTCATAGCGTAACGTCTCCACATGATTGTAGCCGGGCCAGTTGCTGCATACTGAGCGTGAAAACAGCGTGGCAAGACGGGACAACGAATGCACACATACACAGCAAGCGTATTCCACATGTTCACTTTGTGCATTCCATTCATTTTCACGCCGCCACCCCCAACAGTCATTTTTCGCGTTTGATGGGGAATTTCGGCTTTCACCTTAACAACAACAACAACAACGACAAAGACGACGACGACGACGACGACGACGACAACAACAACAACAACAACAACAACAACAACAACAACAACAACAACAACAACAACAACAACAACAACAACAACAGTCGTTATTGCTATGCCGTCGGTGCTGTAATCGATGACGTTGCTATAATTCAAACGGAGCGGGAACCGGTGACGTAATCGTCGTCATGCACTGAAGCACGTTGACATGAAAGATGATGCTGCTGTTTTCGTTCCTGCTTACACGAGTTCCGGCTATTGGCCTGGTGTGCGACCGATGGCGGCGCTGCGAATGGCGCCTGTATGACGTCAGAGCGGGGATTCGCGCGCTTTCGTCTGCTACGTAGGCCTAGCACCGTGTTGAAACCACCGTTGTGGTAAATCTCAACACAAAATAAGTTCAGTTGGTTATCTTGCGTATGGTGGCTACTGACGCTGTTCGGACAACCGCGGGACTGCTTTCAACGTTCATTTAGATGTACAGCTCTTTGTTTTGTAGAACTGTGGCCGCTTGTCTCGGCGGCGAGTGCTGCGCAATGGTGAAGTACTGCTCTCAGTGTACTCCGTCCGCACGTGAAAAAGGCGTTAGCTTTCACTACTATCCTAAGGACCTGAAAAAGAAGAAATGGATAGTCAGGTTCAGAATGGGAAAGCGCCCCACGCCTTCATCGACAGTGTGCAGCAAGCACTACGAGGACAGTGGCTTCTGCTACCCACCGTATACGCGCCATTCCTGTAGGTAAGCTTGTGACTAGACATGTGCGCCGGTCCCAATATCGCCGGCGGCGTCGCGTGAACGGCGCGGGGTTCATCGGATCGGCGGCGCGGCGCGTAGGTGGAGGGGGGTAGATTTGAGAGTTCGTGGGGAGAGAATTTTGTCCCTTGAAGTTCGAAAAAATATGTTTCAACAAAAAAGCGAAGCTGTAAATGCGATAGAAATATGTCGCAATGTTGTAAGAACTGTGGCAAGTAGCTAACTTTTTAATTCGATCTCTAGTGACGCTACAAAACGCTGTTGTATTAGAATACGCGTCCGCTCCCAGGAGAGAAGCGGTTTTCATTACGTTTATCGTATCAGTGGTTACAGCACGAAGTGGTGAGATCACAGCGAGTAGGAGGGTAATCAAGCCGTTTGCTGATAACTGCCGAGGTAGCGTGCACGCCTGAGCTTCCGACCGCGGCCTATAGTGAATGTTCACAGTTGCTACTCGAGCCACGCAGCTCACCCCTCCCCGGAGTCCGTTCATACTCCTTCGTCAAGCGAAAGACGGGTGGGGCGTTTCGTTTCTCGTTGAAGAGCAATCGACGGCAGGCCTCGCACACGCGCT
This sequence comes from Rhipicephalus sanguineus, assembly GCF_013339695.2. Classification (NCBI taxonomy): domain Eukaryota; kingdom Metazoa; phylum Arthropoda; class Arachnida; order Ixodida; family Ixodidae; genus Rhipicephalus; species Rhipicephalus sanguineus. The sequence goes on from NW_023615987.1 coordinate 21,732, forward strand.
GATGTTATCGCATGCACCCTCCGTGCGACGGAGATGGCCAGCTTGTTTCATCTCAACAGAGACAGAAAGAAAGATATAAAGAAAGTGAAAGGGAAAAATTCTTCACGAGGCCGGATTCGAACCCGCCTACCCTCGATCCGACGGCGCTCGAGCGTCCTACCACTCGGCTATTCAGGCACACTAGGAGAGCATGACATAACCTTGTACAGTATAGAGTAGCAAGGCGGTTGGAATAGGAAGTGAGCATGTGGAGGAGATATGTGACGGTGAGGAGGGGGGAAAGGATAAGGGGAGAGAGTAAATCGTAGCACAGAAAGAATGAGAAAGAGAGAAATAGAGCGAAAGAAGGGCAGACGAAAAGGAAGAGAGACAGAGAGAGCATCAACGAAAGAGAGAGAAAGAAGAAGAGAGTGGAAGATAGTGGAAGGAAGCATCGCGTCGTCTAGCTACCAGATACCGCACCACTTGGCGAAGCCGCGCATGCGGAGTATCTAAGCCACGCCCACCGACGAAGACATCGCCTGCAACCTCAGCTCTATAGTGCATAGCCTGGCTGCGCCCGATCGTGTCCAGTGTCTTGGGGCGTCCGAAGAAAGTGCGTAGGGCCGTACCCAGGAATTTTTTTCGGGGAGTGTTTGTGTGTATAACGGCTAACTTTGGCAACTAGTGGTCGCTGTGAATGCGTGAAAGTATTTTATTGCCACCCGAACAGTTAAAGCTTGAAAAAATTTCGGGGGGTGTCTTTACTCTCAAAGAGGAAGCCCCGCGGATCTCAAAGCTAGACGTCTCGGTAGACGGGCCCGTGCTACGCTGTGCCTAGCTTTGCGCGACTTAGAGCAAACTGCCCGTATTTTTTTTGTATTTTCAGAGGCTGTTTTGTGGCCCTTTAAAAAGACAGGGCAACAAACACGGACCCAAGAGAGTAGTCAAAGCACCGCTAGCGCAGCTAATAACAGAAAAATCATACAGCGGCGGAAAAGGAGGTAGACGCAAATACTTATCTGCGCATTCCCAGGCAAGAGGCGATACCTATCAACCGGGTGCACGAGGCGGTCTACGTGAAAAATAACTGTTCATTTTTTTTACTTCTCTCGGACATGTCCAATAAAGTTTTTACTCACTCACTCACTCTCTTTTGTTCACGTTGGCGCGCCCTGTCTTTTTAACATCAATAACTAACAACTACCTCCGCTATCTGCTGTTTTTTTTCCTCCGTGGTTGAAGCACATTCCGCCCCTCCCATTTTTGTCGAGAGTTGTGAAAGCTTCGTAACGTCAAAATGACGTTGCAGAAGAAACGCGGAAGCAGAGAGCGCGCTGTTTGTTGAGCTGCGGCCAATCAGCGGCGGCTGAAATGGGCAGTCCCTTACATGGACACATCCAGGAGAGCTTACCCGGTGCAGTGATGTATTTTATGTCCCGATTTCTCGTTCGGGTTAAAAGAAAAGACTAACGGCGGCGCGCCGCAATTATTGTGCGGCGGCGGCGGCGACGTGATCTCACTCGGGACTTCGGCGGCGGCGCCAGCAGCGTGAGCAAAAACAGGCGGCGCCGGCGGCTCATATCTTTGCTCATGAGTACACTCACTCAGGCTCAAAGAAACTCTGGTCAAGCCGTGAGTCTGAGTAAGTCTGGCTGAGTAATATCTGGTGAGCTTGAGTCCGAGCGAATCCGGTTGAGAAAAAGCTTAGTGAGTATGAGTCCGAGTGAGCCCTCAGAGCGAAATGTATTTCTTGAGTTAGTTTGAGTGAGCTCCGATTTTTTTGCCGACATCTGGTTCTTAGTGAGGTGAAAGCAATGAGTTTCAACATCCGCCGCAACGAAAGGAAAAATGCACCAAGAACTCTCCGGCTTTGCCGACAGCGATACCACTTGTGGAAGGGTAGATTGGCGTTAGTGTAGGGTAAGGCCGGGCAAAATCAGAGAAATATGTGAAAATAGTGAATAATTTTTTTATTCCATTCGTTGCCATAAAAGGTCAATACAGGAACATCTTTCTGGGTACGAGGTATGTGCTACATAAATATGGCCATGTTGCGACTGTTTAAAATATTATTTTAAAGAGAAACAAAAAATGCGCCAGATGTCTCATTTTGACCCGACCTGCGGAGCAAAAGGAGACAGTTTGAAAAAATTTTATTCTTTCAGTCCTTGCAGTAGAAGTACTTCAAATTCACTCCGTGGGCCCCCACGCAGTCTTCATTAGCCCAGTCTCTGCACTCCACGAATTGAGACAGAACCCGGCGCTATGTTGCTCCGAAACTCCTAAAAAGCATTCAGTGCTTTTTTCATGTCGTTTTCCTCCCAGGAAACTCTAGATGATACTCTCTTGTACGTCCGCACCATCCTAAACAAAAGCATATTAGATATAATGAGCTTAAATATATAGTTCACTTAATAAGACAATTCAATGCCTTTTTGTCGCGTTTTGCCCCTCTCACATGCCCGAATTAAAGAAATACTGGCCCTTTGGCCCACGGTACCAAATGAACTAAACATTTGGTGGCATGTAGCTAGTAGTACAAAATAACAACATAAATACTCACGTTGTTGTACTGACGCCGGAGTAGCTTCATACACGGATCCGAAAATTTGGCCTAGCGGAATTTCGCCCCTTTTTGGCGGGTCACGAACACACTGACATCAGCCGCGCAATTTTTCCGTGCGCGAACGCTGTGAGCAATAATCAACTTTTTTACAAAAAAATCCTCAAAACTACCGGCACCTGTCGCTGAAATAGAGAAAAAAAAAGATTAGCTACAGAGGGCGGCAAAGTCAAAATATCGCGTTTTAACGCGATAGCGTCAGAGAGCTCGTGTCGCAGAAATTCCGGTGTCGGCGTCGGCGACGGTGACGGCATCGTTGGTTGTGAGCAAAAAATCGTCCGTGACCGAGAAAATCGAGAAAGAAGCTAACAAAATAACAATAAAAATTTTCGGTCCCATTGAGGATCGAACCCAGGCCGTTCGCGTGGCAAGCAGGTGTCCTACCACAAAGCCAGAATGTTACTTTTTTTTTTCTTTAATTCATCGAAAGATTACCCGTTATAGCTGGTTACTTGCCACTGCTTCGGAAAAAAGGCGCTACATAAATGTCATTTAGTGGAAGGAGTCTCCTTAACACATTTACTGTTGCATGGCAGAAGCGCACAATCGTGAATGGCGACGCTTAACTACATCAAGTGTTTCAGTGCGATATTCGTGTGTGAAAAACTTTGAAGTACACAGGCATCTGAACACCAACTTCACATCTTTTGCGCTCACATCTAGAGCTGTGCACGGACCGTATTTCCGAGCCCGAGTCCGGCCCGGGCCCGCTGACCTTGTCGAAGGCCCGCCCGAGCCCGACGACACAGGGCTGCGAGCCCGCCCGGCCCGGCCCGACGTACGAAAGCACAATCCCGGGCCCGGCCCGGCTTTTTGAAGGGTCGATGCGAAAACAAAACACCGTTTTCCGGTAATTTGGCATTTTATTGAGCATATCAAATATGATCAAACGACACAGGACGAACAGTCTCTATTACAGAGATTACAAATTGTCGTGCAAAAACAGCAAGCAATTAGACGGCCTCATACCAGCAACAATGAAGTTCACTCGCCAAAGCCGACACGTGTATGGGGTATGCCCATGCAAGCGTCAGCTTGCAAGAAGGCGATCTACGTCGGGTCGCGCGTCGCTGTCGCGTGCATTTTCACTCATATTGGATTTGGCCTGAAATCTAACGCGAACGGTCGCGTGGCGCCGTCACTAGCTCAGGTGGTGTTACTCCTCTGTTTGTAGGAGTGCAACAGAGGCAGTGCTTTACCTGCTCCCCTTTTGTTTAAAGTAGCGAATGAAAAGGAAAAGCGGTAAAGGGGGGTCGCGGAAAAGGCGCTGTATGCGTTCTGGAAAACAATTTCCGCTCATTCTCTATATTTCGGGCTTGAGTCGGGCTTCGCGCCGGGCCCGAGCCCGGCCCGATAAAACTCCATGTAGCCCGAGCCCGGCCCGGGCCCGAGGTGAAAATACGTCGGCCCGCCCAAGCCCGGCCCGCGGGCCGGGTCGGGCTCGGGCTTTCGGGCTACCCGGAGCCCGTGCACACCTCTACTCACATCGGCTCTCGGACTTCTTGCCGTGTGCCTTGCAAACTAAGCACAGCCTTGAGGGATTCTTCTTTATTTTGTTCGGCAGGTATCACGACGAAAATTAGCCCATTCGGCGATTTGTAGGCGCATTGGTGAGGCCATCAAACGACGTCCATGCTAAAGACACACACACACAAAATTACAAACAGCTCCAAGACGGACAACTATGTTCATCTAGCGGAAAAAAATTCGAACAAAGAGCAAACATTATAGCCACCGAGATGGCAAACGCGCCGCGGGCCCGCCAACTCGGAGGCCATGCGACTACAGCAGAGCCCTTGCTAATTGATGAGTGCCGGCGGGACATTCATTGTAAAGTAGTCGCTCTCATGTTAGGGTTCTCTTGGAGACGCCGACGCTTGGCCTCCGCTTCTCGAGCTCGAAGTTCTGCGTCATTTTGGCGTCGTTGACGCCTGTGATCGACATCACGACGACGACGCTTCATTTCAGCTTCCCTGGCTCACAGCAAGGCATCTTCATGGCGTTGTTGGCGTTTGACCTCCGCTTTCCTGGCCTGACCACGTCGCGCGCACGTGTCTGTGCGCGCGTGCGTGTGTGTGTGTAAGAACACACATTAATAAGTGTGCACTTAGTGGTTGAAGTGCGCACTAGGGGCCGGATTTCGCTATCGCGTTCAACTTTTAAAGGCGAAGCTTAAGGGTCCCCCAATTTTTGCCTCGCGTCTCATTTTGCCCCGCCTTACCCCACTTTAGTGTTTGTAGGGTAGTAGTTGGTATAGATCCATTGTAAAGAACTTTGAAACTAGATCTCTTCTCTGGAGTGAACTTCATTTAGGTTTAGGTTAACCCATCCCTCTTGTATTTTTCTCGGCTCTCGAGTTTTGTGGCATATATTTTTTTCTGTGAATAAATCCACGTTTCAGTCTGCGCTTGTTTGTATTTTGCTCTTCCTTGTCTTGTCTGGTTTGTTTGCGCTTTCAAGTTCTTTACAATGGAACTACCTCTTGTGCTTTCAGATGTGGCTGACTTGCGCTATCTCTCTATATCTCCTTCCTCCTCTCAAGGAAAGGGAAAAAGAAGGAAAGGCAGGAAGGTCAACCAGACGCGAGTCCGGATCGCTATCGTACGCCGGGGAAGGGAATAAGGCACTAAAAGATAAGGATATAGAAATAATGGAGCATACAAACATTTTGCGTGAGCGTTCCGTAGTACTGGACGCAGGGATCTCGGGAGCATCACGTTGCACTGTAGATAGTCTAGTCATGTTGCCCACAAGTGCCTACAAGTACTGGACATAGGACATCTTGTACCTGTTGTAGGGACTGAGCGTATGGTGATTTCAGCTTGCCGGTGAACACGCGAAATGTGTCCAACAGTGACTGAAGCACTGTGACGATTGGTTGTCTTCTTTAGTCAAATGCTCAGTCGTAGATTCGATGTTCACTGTTTCCGATACGCACCGTGACTCTGCACGTCGCTGGGACTTCAGCAACGTAGGCCAAGCTGCGTCAGTTGTGTCCACACTTTCCAATGAGCTGAGTTTCAGATCTCCAAGTACAAAATTTTCATCGTTAAGCAAATCGAAACGCGACGACCAAGTCGGGGATGGTTTGGCGACTGCGCTACATATTGCTAGATCACAGCCTGCCGAATAGAGCAATAAAACGTAACTATTAAATTGTTTACTTCAATGCCCAGTGTTCAGCAAAGGGAATAAGACTTCCGGCATTAGGACAACTTAACAGCGACGCTTCACCAGCTGGCGGAATGGGGCGTGCAAAGTAGTCATTATGAAATGCGGGAAGTTTCCTATCAATGACACAGTTAATCATCAAAACGAAGAAGTAATGAATGTTTAATCAGTAATATTAGTTGGTTGCACAGACAAAGAATCACGTTTGGAGCGAAGGGCACAGAGGTACTAGCATTCACGTGAGTGTATCTCCATTAGTTCACTAAGTGCCCATTTATTTCAGCGATGGTGGAGAACCATAGGGAACTTTGGCGCATTTAAGGCGCCTTAAAGGTATCGTTGCAGTAACTTGTGCGGCTTGTGAGCTCACTAATTAAAGAGAAAGGATGCTACTTATTTGATCCTGCGTTAAAAACAAAGTTTACCGCACATAAATAGAGCTAACGCATATAAATAGAGCTAACGTACGCAGTTCCTTTAGCTTTATTGAGAAGGGGTTGAAATGGTGGAACGCGCTGAAATGCTGTGTGACTTTAGGAAAATTTTTTGCTGTTCAACAGGTCTGCCTCGAAACTTATTGATTTTTGATGCAATTACTCGAACAGCTGCCCGCCATGGTGATCTAGTGGTTACGGTGCTCGGCTGCTGACTCGAAGGTCGCGGGTTCGTTCGTCGCCGCGGTGATGGCTCTCCAATGGATGCGAAATGCTAGAGGCGCGTGTTCTGTGCGATGTCAGTGCGCGTTGAAAGAACACCAGATGGTCAAAATTTTCGATCACTACAGCGCCCCAGCCATAAGAACTGAAGCAGGAGCACGCTGGGAATTCGACCAAGAGCATGGAGCACGAGGAGGGAGAGGCATCGGAGCAGGTTGGCTTGTGGACGCTAAGCGCTCTCCCTCCTAGGTTTTTTCCCTTCATGGAGCTGAACGCTATGTGTGACAGTTAACCATGAGTAACGTTTTATTGCGATAGCAATTATATGGACAGTCTCGGCTGTTTTTTGTCCGTCCCCGTCGCCGCCGTCATGCACCGTATGTATATATATATATATATATATATATATATATATATATATATATATATATATATATATATATATATATATATATATATATATATATATATATATATATATATAAGCCCTAAAGAAAAAAAAAATTCCCAGCATATCCACGGGTGAATGATGAAGAGCTTGGGCGAAGCTCCTGAAGCAATCATGGTTACACCGTGAAATCATCAGTGGTTTCGCCCAGCAGTAATCAAAGCGATAGCCCAGTACATCATCAAAGACGTGACAAACACTGATATTTATACAAGAAATTTTATTGAGCGTAAGTGGTAGCTAGACGTGGCTACGTGGCTTCCGTTCCCCCTTCATTATAACGGCTTTATGGTCGGCGAAGTAATGGGTCGGTGATGGGTCGTAGTGGGATGTTCGCAAAGACGAAGTAGTGGGCAGTTTGCAAAGGTGGCCTCCGTTCCCCCTTCATTATAACGGCTTTATGGTCGGTGAAGTAATGGGTCGGTGATGGATCGTAGTGGGATGTTTGCAAAGACGAAGTAGTGGGCAGATTGCAAAGGATTGGTGATGGGTCGTAGTGGGATGTCTGCAAAGACGAAGGAGTGGGCAGTTTGCAAAGGTCGTTACGCCGGACGACAGAGACGTGACAGGGTTAGACTAAGAGGAGCTTCGCCCCTAAAAAATGGCCGCGTATCTGCGTGCTACGCTGAAAATGCCACCGAAAGACGATAGACGAGCGCTTCGTGAGATATGGTCGCCATCTGGCATACGTCGGGAAACATGAGTTTGTGCAGAGGGTTTTCTTCCTCCGTGGCAGAGGGCGTTAGTCGCCGTCATAGCGTGGGTGGCATTTTCAGCGGCGCAGCCGCATTTACAGCGCAGCTTAAGAAACTAGAATCTTTAGAATTACGTACCTATGTATTTTCTGGTAAAGGAACATGCCACCTAATACTTACGTAGTGATGTTGTGCCTCAGATATGCCTAATGTTTGCTTTTTGATCGACAATGTACACAAGTATGAACCTAGTCAGCCGTTCAAGATGGCTGGCCCTTGAGCAAGTGGTTCAACTTTGGCCGGGTGGCTGAATCGGGTGACAGAGAGACAGACACACAGGCCAAATTTTCTACGTTTAAGTTTCCCAAGAAAGACTATCGTCTTTAATAATTCAGGAAAACGCTTTTCAAGAGCGGAATCAAACCAGGGACCTCTCGCTCCGCAGCGCGTGGCGCTAACCACTGCGCTACAGAACGCAGATCCTCCAGGTAGGTAACGGCGAGCGTTATATACACACACTTTACCGCTGGCCGGACTCGGAGAAGGGCAGGCGCTTATAAGCGTTTCTTCATTGCCAGCGAGATGGCGCGAGGAGCGCGCGCTTATCTCAAGGAACGAAGGGAGGCGAGCGGGGGGTTGTATCAATACCCGGAAACACTGCCGCTCCGGCGTCCCAAAGAATTACGTCATGATTACGTCACCGACACCATCTTGAATAATTTGCTAGTTCGGCGGCCTTTTAAAAGGGGCCCTAACTGAAGGCGAAATTGGCGCTAGGCTCGATGGAGATTCAAAATTAAAGCAGCCAATGGCAGCCTGCCGGGCCCGCCTCCGTGCCGACAAAGCCGTGCGCCCCGCGCCGGCCGCGCGCGCGCCGCGACGCTAGTCTTGAATTCCTCGAAAGCTCCGTTGTAGCACGAAGCGAGTGTTGAGAGCGCGCACCAGGCTGGCCGTGCAAGCAGGCTATGCTTGGCGGACACCTGCAAGTCTCCCGTTGTGGTTGGCTGGTCATTGTTCGCTCTAGAGACTTATCGGAGTGGTCGTTACGTCAGGCGTGCTCCGTCGCCGCCGTACAGGAGCCCGTACTAGTCGCTGGACTTGACATAAAGTTTCGTGATGTTCCGTTACATGAAGCGAGCTTTGGCCGGCGTGTGGAGTTTTTGTGGTGTTTGCGTGTTGTGCGCTCTTGCCGCCGTGGTGGTTAACGGCACGCACCAGTCGTACATCATGCAACGGTGCACGGATACTTCAAGACCGGCCGAGTTCCGCAAGATTCTTCGAGGTTCCGAAAAACCAAACGTGAGCATGCGGCTTGCGTTCGCAGCCACACATTTACGAATTGCAGTTGGACAACACAGTTACTGTTTTTTTTAAATATGGCTGAATCGTGAAGAGCACGATGTTGCAGTTAATATCGCTGCTCCTAGAAGCAATGAAATTAAAGCACTTGAGACTCATAGTTTAACTTTTGCGTCTATGACAGAACTGCGTGATGGAAGTGCGTTTTGCTTTTTTTGCCTGTTTATCACTCGCCATCGTTTAAATACGCGTTTCTGAGACTCAATAGGCAGGTTTAGAAGAGCGTACGCAAAGCTTTGCGTTGGCTTTTCGCGCAACTGTGCAGGCGTCGTACGCTAACCGCTTGCGGGCTCCTGTTAAGTGACGGAAATAGCGAGCAGCAAACGCTAACTCAGCGTACGCTATTCTAAAACTGACTAATGTATCGCAGCTTGCACTTAGCCGAGACGACGAAACTACGTTTGCCTCCGGCGACTGCGTAATTTGTATCGTTGGAATTAATAGTTTTCAATTGCTTTATTTCAGGACGGAAACGTTTTCGGAGTATTCGAGAAGGCAAGAACTGATGCCTTTGCCCAAGGAGAGATTAACAGCTGTAGAATCAGCTCTCTGCGAAGTCTCGATCCGCAACTCAAGTGGACCACCTTTCTATCCTGCCCCCAGTGCCTCTTCTCGGTGCGTGAATATGCTGTGTACTTACGACTGAAGAAGTAGTCTGCGTGTTTATGCATTGTCTCTGTTATTACCCATGGAAAAACCGCTCTAAGAATTCATGTGTAGAATTTTACTGTTTGTGTTTATCACAATGAAGTGCCCAGTGTACCCGACATGACGTCCTCCCTTCAGTGGCGTTATATTCAGCTAGGCATTGTATTCGCGGTGAAAGAAAAGCTGCGTATAGGCTTATTTCACCTGGTCGTTGAGTACTACGCTTTTCTTCGAATGTCATGTGCTGCTGCATAAACTGACCATGGCCTGTATCCCGTTGCCACCAACTAACTTTCAAGTAGTTTTCAAGTACCATATATTGTGTCTTGCTCTTTTTAGCGCAATGTACTACTTACTGTGCTAAATCTGATCTTTTTTCATTTTGTTTATCTGGTGAAGGTGTCCAGCATTTCATGTATATTTGTGCAAAATCTGAGCAAATATCTAACTGGTTGTTTTGTGTTTCGTATCAGTCCAACGGTTAATAAGTATGTCATTGCATTATTATTTCATATTTACATGTTTTGTACTTCGTTATGTTTGTCATGCACTGACGTTTCTTTAAACTACGTGATTACCTCTCATCAGAGGCTCGTCTGCACTTTGCTCGGTATTGCACCAAATGAAAATCGTGTTTCTTATATGTGTGTACGTCAAAGTGCCTACACTTTTCAATGTGTTTGATTTTTTAATTTCTAAATTTTACAATGAACTTTTGTGTTTAGTCGTGCACACACTGTGAATTCTTCCCTTCTGTTCTTCACCTGAACTTGTATCGCGCCCCATTACATGCAAATCTTGAGTTTCGGAAACAAAACAATAAAAAGAGGTCACAGAAATGTTGTAGGTGGATTCATGCTCTATGCTCTAGCACATGCTGGCTGCGGGAAAACACGAATGCGCGGCCAAGGACAGCACGCGCGCGAGCGCACGCGAACTAAAAAAAAAAAAACCCCGGCGCGCGGCATACGAGTGGAGAAAAAGCAAGCGCATAAAAGAAATAAAACTGGGTGCAGGGAGGGAGGAAGAGGAGTGGAGGGGAGCGGCTGTTGTTACTGTTGCCCTGACGTCGTAAGCAACGTAACCGCTACGTCATCGCCCCCCTGAGCTTGGCGACCTTCTGCAAGGGGCGTAACTCACCCCCGTATTCTAGAACGTTCCTTCACTCAACGCTCCACCTTGACTTGAGGAAGTCGATGGGAGCGCCGTTTCTAGGCGGAACAAATCACTGCATATCAGCGATTATCTGCAGCGATTCTTGAGAAGCGCGGCGTCATTCTCGGTCGAACAGCGGCGCTGTGCTCGACTTGTTCAAGTGAAGGACGAAATTCGAGTCGAGGAGCGTTTGTGAATACGGGGGGTCAATAGCGCTCTCGGCGCTTGCGTCGGTGGAGCGTTTGAATTTCGCGTCCTATGGGAGGTGTACGAAGAGACCCACCAGTGGTTGTGTGTCTTGGGCTTTCCCCGCGATGTCCGCGCTAAAGTCACAAAGCGTACGAAGGTCACTTCACTCGCTAAAGTGGCCGCGTTTGCGAAAGGAGCGCGCTGTTCAAACAGAAATAAGTAACAACTGCGACATTTAGTTCGCGCTCGTCCTGTGTGTACCTATGTGTTCGTTTCGTGCGTCCTGCTTTATGTTTCAGCAGTGCGCTTCAAGTATCGAGCTGTGACGCATTAGTACGCGCTCGTCCTGGGTGCGTTCTTTTCGTGCGTCCTTTGGGCTCGAGCGACGCGCTGGCAATATCGAGCTGCTTTCCGTTTTTCGCGTTACATTCCAATTTGTTGCTGTCGCATTCATTGCTTCGCCGTTGCGGCGAAACTGTGACCTTTTTCATTGTCTCGCCGCTTTTTTGTTTCATAAGACAAATAACGTTCTGACATCACCAAAACCAACATTCTTTCAAGGAAGAAAGCTGATATGTACGCTGATATGTCAATCTTCGTTGTTTTGTCGGCAAATTCAAACTCCGCTTTCCAGAGGGACTTTTGACACGGCAAAGCCTACACCTTGCAAGCATCCTTCTTGCAACCCACCTACCAATAATTGCTACTCCAGCTAAAACAAATTTACGAACAAAATAAAATAGTTTCCGAACCGGAGGTTTGTTAAGAGTTTAGATATTGAAGGTTGATGAGTGACGTAAACATAAACCCTATTTCCGAGCACAGATGGGGAGCGAGCACAATGTGACAATATTTTCAAGTGACTGGGTTTTATTGCATAGCGGTTCGAGAAACATATCTCGCGTGTCGAAGCACATTGCGTCTGTTCTTAATTAAGCTCTGCGTTAAGTTTCATTTCTTAGAGATAACATTTAAGGGAGCACCGACGGACGCTAAACTGTTGTTATATAAGTCGTGAGTTATTTTGTAACTCATGTGTAACACAGTATCTGTAAATAAATAAAACGACGGGCTCCCCTGTGCATTCGCTTAAAACGGCTCGATCGTGAAAGCTGCCTTCATTTTCTTCCAAGTCGCTCCACTGATCCTTCCCGCCCTCCTCCGAAAACATTCTGCAACTAACGTGGTTTTGTGTTGCCTCCAGGATCGGAGACATTGCAGTCTTTCTCCACCTCACCTGGTTTTGCACTGCCTCCGTGATTGGGCCACGTTTGACCAAGCGGCGATGTCATCTGATGACGTCATGATGTGGCATCACATTGTGTGACTTAATGTTGACATTATACTGACTACATGATGACCACAAATTCTGGTGATCTGTAACGTTACGACGCCGCCATATGGGGACGTCCAACACATTATTTTTTGCATCACCCGTGTTGATCTGTCCCGACGTGGGAGCGGCCCGCTACGTGCTAGTTCACGCCCCGACGGACCTAAGTAAAAGTTTTTCCATACCATACTTGTGTTGATGCCGGAGCCGCGGGACGCCCACGGTCAGTTGTCGCGCTTGATAGGGCATCTAAGGCTTTCGCCTGAATAGCTGCAGCTCTGCGGACGAGGCGTCACGCTACAATGGGAGGTCAGTTACGCCATTCGGCATGGGCAAATTCACGGATCCGATTGCTGCAACTGGGCTTCTGGAATCGCTGAACCTGGCGAGGAATTCAAGGCGTGGATGGCCTGGGAAACACACTGCAACCTACTATCGTGTGGCGCAGTGGCGGTGATAGTGGCTGCAGGTGGAGTTTGCTCGCACTTGTAGCTTAGAGGTAGTCAAGCACATGTTCTCCAGTACTTCTCGGAGAGGCTGTTCAGTTGTGATCAGATTAGCTCCTGCCCTATGTCTCTGACCTCGAACGAATCGTGATTAACGAGAATTAGCGTTCACTGTTCGGAAAGGAATGCTGGCGCATGCAGCGGTGCTGCTGCCAAGGCATGCGCCACTTATTTATAGCAGTGTGTGCGCGATTACTTTGTGTCAATGCCCGTGAAAAATTGCTGTGGTCACACGTTTGGTTTCCTGCAGGCTGTCGCCGCTAGCACTCGGGGCGCCAAGTGGCGTTACGTAGCTACGTACTTGAAGATTGCATCAGTATACAAAACCTTTTGAGACGCTTTGCACAAAATTGTGTACACCACTCGTTTTTGCTAGCTCTATCGACTAGTGGCTGAGGAAGAGCAAGATGCATTGAGGTTTGCATGAATTGAACTTCCCGCACAAAAACTGGGCCTTCATTTAACTTCATTTTGGTGCGTAATGCTTCATATGATCACTTCTCTAATGGCGCTACGATGTTCGAAGAGTCGTTCAGTGTGTCGCTTTTCGCTAGCCACGTAAGAAGTGTAATGCCCCTTTGCTCGAAATGAACATCACCGAAAACGAATGCCCGCTATATTTATAGCCTGAGATTTTATTCTATTTATGCGAAAACAGAGCATGAATGACTTCACTATAAATACACATTCCATTACATTGGGATTAAGAGAACTTATTAAAAAATTTGGCCGCGTATCTGCGTGCTTCGCTGCAAATGTCGTCTAAAGACGATAGAAGGGGCGCTGTGTGAGATATGGACGCCATCTGGTAATACGTCGGGAAACATGAGTGCTGTGTTGCGGGCTGGTAGTCTCGGCGCAGCGGCAGGCGAAGACCGGCGATGACGAACGCGACCGGTGGGGACGCCGGCCAGCCCGAACACTCTGTTTGGCGCGATGCGCCGAAGGAGAAGACACGTCCGCACTCAACGAGTACTCTCCACAAACTCTCTTACTTACACGTCGCCTGGGAAAAAGAGGAATGCCAGAGCGGCGCCCCCTGTCATTCGTACAATGCAATACTGAACCAAAACCGAAGCACAACATGAACTTGTGCAGATGGCACAGAGGAAGACAAGTATCAGCGCAGTCGCATTTTCAGCGCAGCTTAAGAAACTAGGGTCTTTAAAATTGCGTATCTATGTATTTTCTATTAAAGGAAAACACCACCTAATACTTACCTAATGATGTTGCACCTCAGATATGCGTAATATTTACTTTTTGATCGACAACGTTCACAAGTATGAACAGCCGTACCAGTTCAAGATGGGTGGGCGGTAAGCAAGTGGTTCAATTTTGGCCGGGTGGCCGAATCGGGTGACGTGCCGACAAACAGAAAGACAGACCGAAATTTCTGCGTTTAAGTTCCCCAAGAAAGACTATCATCTTTAAAACGCATTAGTGAACGCATTGTGACATAATTTTGTTGTAGTAGGACATCAGGTGCCATAAAATATGAAAATTTCACGCAGTTACAGACAGTTCTTTATAGGTGGTGTCTGAAAGGGTTAACATCCTTCTTCACCTCTATCTGGGAAACCGACACTGATCCCAGTATGCGATATTACACGTACGAGTCTGAACAGAGGTGCAAAGCAGAATGGAAGTTGTTTTCGAGGTCCAAAAATATGGGATGAAATGTGAAAAATGCAAAAAACAGCAGCATTCCAGGACGAGCCTGTTCAAGGCATCTCGCCGCCTTTTTAGAAATCTAGAAGCTTAGTGAAGCAGTTTCTCAAAAAAAAAAAGCGGTAACATAAAAGCCGGCAGATCCTACGCATTGAGGGAATCGATGTAATGCGAAGCAGCCAGCAAAGAGCTGCATACATAGTCTTGTATGTCATTGAGGAAAATGCGTGTCATGGTTTTCATGTTAACTCCTATTATTTATGTTCGTCACACAGTAACGTCGCGCAATACCAACTTCAGCGTCGATCAAGCTATAGCGAAACGGCCGCCAGCGCACCATGAGCGTAGCACGTAAGTCATGCTGTACATGACCTGCGTGTCATGATTTTCATGTTAACTCGTGTTTTTATGTTCGCCACACAGTCACGTCGCGAAATACCAATTTCGGGGTAGATCAACCTAGAGAAACGGCCGCCAGCGCACCATGAGCGTAGCACGTAAGTCATGCTGTACATGACCTGCGTGTCATGATTTTCATGTTAACTCGTGTTTTTATGTTCGCCACACAGTCACGTCGCGAAATACCAATTTCGGGGTAGATCAAGCTAGCGAAACGGCCGCCAGCGCTCCATGAGCGTGGCACGTAAGTCATGCTGTACATGACATGCGTATCATGATTTTCATGTTAACTCGTGTTATTTATGTTCGTCACAAAGTCACGTCGGGAGATACCGATCTCAGGATAGATCAAGCTAGCGAAACGGCCGCCAGCGCCCCATGAGTGTGGCATGTAAGTCATGCTGTACATGACATGCATGTCATGATTTTCATGTTAACTCGTGTTGTTTATGTTCGTTACACAGTCACGTCGCAAGATATCAATTTTGGTGTATATAAAGCTAGCGAAACGGCTGCCAGCGCCCCATGAGCGTGGCACGTAAGTCATGCTGTACATGACCTGCGTGTCATGATTTTCATGTTAACTCGTGTCATTTACGTTTGTCACACAGTCATGTCGCAAGATATCAATTTCGGTGTATATCAAGCTAGCGAAACGGCCGACAGCGCACCATGAGCGTGGCACGTAAGTCATGCTGTACATGACATGCGTATCATGATTTTCATGTTAACTCGTGTTATTTATGTTCGTCACAAAGTCACGTCGGGAGATACCGATCTCAGGATAGATCAAGCTAGCGAAACGGCCGCCAGCGCCCCATGAGTGTGGCATGTAAGTCATGCTGTACATGACATGCATGTCATGATTTTCATGTTAACTCGTGTTGTTTATGTTCGTTACACAGTCACGTCGCAAGATATCAATTTTGGTGTATATAAAGCTAGCGAAACGGCTGCCAGCGCCCCATGAGCGTGGCACGTAAGTCATGCTGTACATGACCTGCGTGTCATGATTTTCATGTTAACTCGTGTCATTTACGTTTGTCACACAGTCATGTCGCAAGATATCAATTTCGGTGTATATCAAGCTAGCGAAACGGCCGACAGCGCACCATGAGCGTGGCATGTAAATCATGCTGTACACGACATGCGTGTCAAGATTTTCATGTTACGACTTGTCATTTGTGTTCGTCATACAGTCATGTTACGCCACACCAATTTTGGTGCACATTCGATTAGCCAAGTGACCAGGAGAGCACAAAGTCGTAGGCGGCTGGCTAGATAGATAGATAGATAGATAGATAGATAGATAGATAGATAGATAGATAGATAGATAGATAGATAGATAGATAGATAGATAGATAGATAGATAGATAGATAGATAGATAGATAGATAGATAGATAGATGCGTTCAAAGTCGCAGAAGTTCGCTAAGAAATGCTTCGCATTAAAAAAAAATCCGTTTGTTTGTTGGTGATGGTGACTGTCAGCAACTTTCTCGTTAAGCTGATGGTGCGTTGTCAGCAACCAAAACAGAACGCATGTGTAACAACGAGACGGCAGTGTGAACACAAGCTTCCTCATCTTTTGATGGGAAATACCAAAGGGCGCGTCGCTTTTATCTAGGAGAATGGTGCTGGCGTAATCTTACTTGATCTCCAGTAGCGCCCAGAAGGAACGTTCTAAGGGACGAAACTAGAGTTCGGGCGGGCATCCCCGTTTACTTTCGCCACGTAGCCAAGTTCGCTCCTTTGGGATTGTGTGCTTTCGTACGAAATGGCAAGACTTAGGTTGCCAGCGGATTCTTGGGTGCGGCTTCTTTGTCGAGTTGGCCATTTCGAGTACTTTTCGCAGGAAGCGATATTTGCTGCCTGATGTCGCTACTCAAAGGACCAGGGTTTACCTGGCCAGAGAGCACAGCTAGCTCATAGCGTCAGCTAAACATAGCAAACGAGTAAGCTCCGCGCACGTGGAACAAACATGAAGCGAAGCTTTGCGCCTGTCGTTGTGGGTCTTGTCAAGCTTGCCTGCAGAAAGCGGCGCTCTTATATACCAAGCAGGCTAGAGTCTCTCAAAGTAAAAGTGCTATCACATACCTCTCGATGCAGTGGAGTGTGTTTACACCTTGGAAACTGCCACTGTAGAAAGAAGGGGCCACACTTTTAATGGCATGAAAATGGCGAGAGGGTGAGTCGGTAGTGGGTGGTAGATTGATACACGGCGCTGTATTCTTACGCCCGTGCAGCAAACAAGCAAGAGGAGTTGAGGCGTATGTGAGCTTAAGTCTTCACCTCTGTCTCCTTAAGCCCCGCTGAGTCGGCTGTAAGCACTCCCATTAGATAACCTGCGTTCGCTCTCCAGCAGACAGGCAACCTGCGGGAAGTGCGAATGTTGGAAGAAGCAAGACGGCTGCTGGCCGCTTTGCGTGCGCGGTCGTACCGGGTGCGTATGGTGTTAGAGGCCGCGTCGTCTCAAGCTATTTGAGCCTTGCTTAAACTTGAAACTGCTGGTGTAATGCAATAAATGCGCTCAGCAAAGCTGCGGCGAGAGATCGCGCATTAGGCGCAATGCCCGTGCAGCTGATAGAACTGCGAACCTTACTTAGAAACAACAACCCAAATGTAAAATTAGAACGCCAAGAACAGAGACATACAGACACGGTACCTTTTCCTGCGTCTCGAATGTTACATTAACCCTATCTGCCTATGTGTTGGCTCAAACCTGCGCCCTGCTTATGCAATGACACTCCATTTCTAAATAGCTTGCTATAACAATTACTGGTTTGCCTTTCGGGTGTAATGCGTCTATGACGTCTATGGTTTTTCCTATGTCACGCACTCGTGGAGTGACTGTTTTCGTTTGATCTTGCGAGCGAAAATAAGTGAGCACAGGTCCCCACAGCACTAACACTAAGTAGGTCAGGGTATGCTTCCTGAGTGAAGATTAACGCGCCGTCCGATAACTAACTGAGAGGGAGAGAAAGAAAGAAAGAAACGTAAGGTAAAGACAGGAAGGTTGGCCTAAGGTTGTCTCCAGTTGTTTACACTTTAGTTGGGGAAATAATGACAGAGGAGCGGAGCTCATGAAGGTAGCACAAACTCGTTATGACTGCGCCAATGTTCAACTAATGCACTCAACCATTATCAATACGCAATGCACCGTTCATTCCCGTGTTACAGCGACTCCCGTTGCAGTCTGTGTAGCACAGCCCCTAGAATTTCGCTTTCGGTGAGCGTGTGATTGTCCAGGTTGCCTAGCGCAGCAGAATGGGCAGCTCTTTTGTATTTAAATGGGGGCTTTAATAACACTAATCTCTTGTACTCGTCAGGAAGTTTCCTTTTGCCTCGCCCCGTGCAAGTGTACTTTTTGAGATCATTAAATTAGAAACGCGAGTGATTTCACTTTTTTCGATGGGCAATCTGTAAGTTGAATAAGTAT
>NW_023615988.1:0-53937 GCF_013339695.2 Rhipicephalus sanguineus
GTTCAAAACAACTATCTCGTCACTTGCATTCTACCGAAAGTCAAATCTTGCTACTATTCAAAGGTTCTTCCACTTCTCTTTGAACCAAAGAGAATGACATTTGCACAATGCCTTGTTTCAATTTAAAAAATATTGTGCAGGTTAGTAGGGTCATGACAAATATGCTCATTTTTCTTATAATATATGATATGTACCATTCGAATTTGATCCGAAATTATTCAACCAAATCACTATTCACTTCGAATTCGCTTCGAGCCTGCAATTTACTATTCGCACAAGCCTAGATACAGCAGCTGTGGCGGCAGAGCGGATGGCCTGTACAGTGGTTTTCCCAGGTTGCAGATTGCCCTAAGGTGATCGCCTTCCTACTAGCGGAAATGTCGGACAAGCGGACAAATGGAAGGGGGGGGGGGGCACATGAGGCCAAGGCCTGAAAAGAATGTTCCACTTTGCTGGCTGCTCTCCGTTGCATGGCAATATATTCCATTTCACTTTATAGCAGGTTTGAGAGTAGCTGGGTGTCATTGTAGTAAACACAGTGCAGCAAAGAAATGTTCCAAAGTGCTGACCGCTCGTTGTCCGAGGTGCGTTCCTCATCGTCCATGGACAGAATGCTACTCTGCTGCACAGGCACGCGGCCACCGGTGGGGGGCGGTCCTTCAGGGGGAGTGCCGTACTGCACACACCAACACGAGCCTCACTGTTAGCTACACTCGATATGCCTTGCTTGAAAGGACAAAACTCACAATTCAGGTTTACATTTTTTGAAGGTGAACAGAAGGCATGACTGAATGCTTCCATCGTCAAGTTCAGGATGTTGTCAAGTACAATGACGTCATTCAACAAATATTGCACGCTATGAATCACCATCTGTGTTGAATACTTAGTCAATAGAAAATATTTCGAAATTAAATTTTTCTATTTAGTAGCTATGCACCTGCTATTTGTGCAGTAACTTTGAAATCAGAATCTGTTTACGTAAGTAACAAAGTAAGAATCACAAAAGATGTGTACACACAAAGCACTCACAAGCTATAATTTTTGTTACTGCCCTGATATTTTGAAAAGCAACAAGTTTAAACTTGGCATGTTGTTTCTGCTGCACAATGGTTGATGCAAAAACATTTCTGGTAATTTTAACGTCAATTCATGGATTCTCATCCCCATTTCTTACTTGACAAGTGTGATTCAACTTTCAGGATGAGATGTACAGTACAGGCAATTTGCATCAGATCATGCACCTTAAGATGAATGTCGCAGCTATCAACAAATGCACAGTAATGCAAATCCCACTGCAGGTGTACTTAGGGTGAACACAGTTTGCTGTGCAAGGGCAACTGTGTTATATGTGTTTGCCTAGAATATATCTGGAGGGTATCTTGGGTGGGGTGTTTAGAGCGGAACTGCACGCGAAATACCCCACCTCACGACATAGACACCAACTTGGTTTTAATGTAAACAACCAAGAGCCACCCGAGTTTGTGCTGGCCGTCATGATTCTTGCGAGCACTCTCTCCTAGCAGACCTTTTCAACGGAATGAGGGGGCACTTCCTTTAAAGACTCGTACAGGATTACAAAGGCTTACGTCCTTGCCTCAGCCGTGCATTTGTGGGAGGTTACGCATATTTACAACATCCTAGAGTGGCCTATAGCAGCACCCAGGGAGCCTTCGTTTAAAAGAATCGTCAACGTGGTGCTCATGTGAGCACGATTTTGTGTGCTCACATAGCCAGCTATGTTTACATGAAAACCATTTTGGGTCCCACCTCACTCGGTGCTCTTTGAAACCGAAACTGCAACTGGGCAATATAAAAACGTCTCCAAATAATTGACCGTCACACGTTCAAGCAGCCAAAGTTTTGAGCCGTGATAAGTGGGTTGTTAGCTACTAATTGCAACAGAAAAAACAAGATGTAAAATTTTTGTGTCAGTACTCCTTTAATTGTTGTGAAGCTGCTAGCCAAACACATGTTCTTTATTTGCAAGAGGCAGAGTTCACTATGTGAATCTTTCAACTAAAGCTCCTGCTTAATCCTTTGTGGGGCAATGGGACTCGTATGTCCCACTTTTTTATTCACCGTGTTCTAATTTTTTAGAACAAGACCACTGAATCGATCGCTGGATGTTTTAGAAAGTGGTTTTGGTAGTTGTTTTTATGGTATTCGCAAGGTACCAGCATGCACCCGTGTTCCAAACGAACCATTTCACTTGCACGCGCTGTATTATTTTTTTGTCAAATTTGGCACACTCTCCACCCGATTCAGCAAGAGCGGTAAGCTTGAAAAGTTTATTTCATACTCATGAGTTCCTAAATGTGCTATTATAGTGATTTTATTTGTTCCTACCCACACAGTTTCCTCCAAAATTGGTGCAATGCAAAGTTGACAACCTTTCAGTGACATATTTCCAAAAGCGTAGCCAGTCTAACATTGTATGCAACTGATTGCAGTATCCAACTTTCATTCTGCTTCATGCAGGGAAGCCTCTTCCCGTGCAGGAAGCAGTTGAGCTTCCTCCATGGACAAAAATTAGACTGTTGCAGGCATGCCCAGTACCCACATGTGCTGCTCAAGTGCCGTTAGCAAGTGGATGCACAATAGATATTTAGTTGTGTTTCTTTTTGTGATAGAGAGTAGGTATTTGTAGGCTCTGTCCTTTGTGGTCTGTAAGACAGCAGCAAGTTTGCATAAAAAAATAAAAGCACATTTTTTTCCCGAAATGACTGTCTTTCAGTGATCAGTTGGACACATATGTCCCACTTTTTTCTCGAAAACCCTTAACAACAGAGAGCTCAAATTTTGTACTTATTATAAGAAGCCGATAGAAATGGCAATGCCACCCTCAATAGGTGGCGTGCGTTGCTCATAACATCATGCCCCATAAAGGGTTAAAAAAACAGAATAAAAAATTTACATCTGCTTGTCATGCTCGTGCATTAAAGTGTGACATGACTGCACATGCTACACTTCTCACAGTAGTGTAGTAAAATTGGCAAAGGCATAGGTAAACAATCTTGGGTGCGATTAGGCATTTCATCTCGCTTTTGAATCTCAAATACCCATCGCAACCTAAAAGGTTGGAACTTGAGCCAATAAACTTGTCGGGAATGTAAATCTTAATATGCTGGTCTATTGTCTTTCAGAACGACTATTACCCAGTAAACCACGAATGTCCATGGTACGTAGCGGTATAATCCAAACATCTAGGACGAAAGAAGATGTCTTATTTGCGTCTGAAAGATGTCCAATTTTCGCTTTGCGCAATGTGGACGTCTAAAAGATATACAAAGGCTTATTGTAACGGACGTACGATGCACATGTACGCTGTGTGAACGATGGATGCATTTTGGACGTCAGTTACAAACGGTGCACATTTGTGCTTATTTTTCACAAAACACCGACCTTCAAGGGATTAGAAATAATCAAGAAATGTTTCAACGACACTAGATCGGCGCATCCACTGAAGTCTGACATTGATTCCTCGCGTTAGCTCGCAGAAACGGATGCAACAAAAGAGAAAGAAAAAGAACGGAATAAATTGGGCGTTTGCTGATGAAAACACCGCTGTCGTCTGCTCTTCAACGCTGCCAAAGACGCGCGCTGCGTGTTCCCCCACCTCTAAGCGGCTCGCGGTTTTTTTTTTCCCCGTCCCTTTTTGGTTTTCCTTTCTGCGTGGCCTCCGACATTAATCGGCGGTGCACGCGCCTGCCAATCTCGGAGGCCATGCTCCCTGCACCGTGGTTGCGGCTCTGCGCCGCAAGACGCCGTGTCTGCCGGTACGGTATGAGTTGTGCACACTGTACCATCGGTGCATTTTATTTGTGTTATTTTTGTGATGTTATCTGGCCATCCACGGACGCCCGTTCTAACGGGAGAGTGATATTTGTTGATCCCGGCCCACATCTTGAAGCCTACATCTTAAGTCTCAAAGGCTATGCTTACTTCCGTTTGCAACGCAAAATACGTCATGGCCGCCATGATTTGTACAAAAATGCATTACTTTTGTAAAAACTTAGTACAGTTACTCTTAAATTAAAATTAGCGGCAGTATAAAGCATAAATTTGTACGTAACCTTTCCCTAAGTTGTGACCATGGTTGTGACACGCGTCGACGTCGTCCCCATCACCGCCATCGCCATCACGTTTTCTTTCGCACATGTATGCACATTGCGCATTGCGCACATGTTTGGACCAGTCGTGGTTTGATATTGAGGGTTGGTCCTGCCAGGGCCAACGCTGCCAGCAGCGTCGTTTGTCCGCCGCTTTTTATCTGACGTATGTGTACTTACGTTGACCGCTGTTGGGCGTTGTGTGGTGGATGTTCTCTGGCTGTGTCGCGTGCAACAAGAACGGTAGAAGAGTTTCTGAACTCCGGTCGCCTCGGCAGTGGGCCATTGGCCAGCAAAGGTACGTTCTCTTATGCTTTCCTTTAGTGAATAAGGCCGTTGTGTAATGCGTGAATAAAGGTTTTTGTTCATTTTCGCAGTCGCGTTTTCCTAAACGCACAGTTCTGTATCGCCGTGCATGCCTCGGTGATATTGACATCATTACTTCTGCTTCGTTTCCTTGATGTAATGGTTTGTAGCTGCCAGAGTAGCCATGATGAGCTTAGTTTAGCGTGTCCTTGTGTAGTACTGTGCATTTGTTAGCGTTGTTTTTCGTGGTATGTCGCAGCTGTAGTTCTGTTTTTATTTGTTTAGCTGTGTGCGCTTGCTTGTTGTCTCTTTCCCTAGCATGCCAAAGCTTAGTTGGAATAAGCGCCATGCTGAAATCAGCCAATGGCGGAACTGTGCACAAACACGCTATGATTTGTGGACTAACACACATCATTTGTCGAGAGAAGAGGGAGCAATGTTTAGGTAACTTTGAGAATTTGATGTACAATCCAGGGCTCGTGCTGCGCTATAATATTTGGCTTGTGTGTTCTCGGGAGCCTCGACTACCTATTGGCAGTGCTTTCTGACCATGCTCAAAAAGTGTTGCAGGGCCCCTGTAGGGTAGTGATACCGGCTAGGTGAACGGATTAGCTCCTATATTGAGAATTAGAAAAGGGGAAAAGTACAGTTTGCCTTCATAGAATGGGAAAATTGTCTTGCAGTTCATTGCAGTCAGTGATCCAGTTCCTTAATTTGCTCCTGAATACTGCTTGATTGCATGCTTGTTCAGGCTGTTACCTAAACAATCTACACGGACCTCATCGAGGTTGTGTGCAAGCTAGTATTTGGAAATCTGGATATATATATCGTCTGTCCTATATATATATAATACAGCGTTTGTAGCCGTATTTAGTGCATAACACACTTTTCCTTTCATGTTAGCAGTTTTAATAAAAGCAGCGCTTCATTGTTTGCACCTGATTGGGAACTAATGCATCACACACAAGGCTTAGTCGTGTCCAGTATGAATGTTCTCAAGCTTGCAAGAAATGTTCTCCGTCACCATTTAGTGATGATGACACCATACTTGACACCCTTGATGGAAGGCCGTTTGTAGCAGGTTTCAGCTTTGTACTTGACTCTTCACTGCAGTTAATGCCCTGACTCATTTTATCCTGGAGAAAAAACATATTACATTGGATAATAATTAACTTTCACCTCCTCCAGTTCATTACTTAGCTGTCATGTTTTTTAAAATAATTTAATCTACTTTTCTTGAAGCAGTGCGCCTTCATGTCAGATTTTTTGGGGGAAAGACCGACAGTCTCTGCGTATCTTAATACTTTTTCAATTTACGATAGTTTTGGGTGCCCCCTCAAAGTCACAGAATTGGGGCTCCATTGATGTGTTTTGCAAGAGAGCCACTTTAAGGCATAAAATAGAAAGAGCAATGCGACAAGTTTCTCTGGTTCAAGCAGTTTCATGAACTCTCGAGTCCTTTACTGTACCGGCTTTATTTTTTTTTTACCTTCCTTTCTACTTGAATCCAGGCACACAGCGATCGGACTGAGCATATCAAGTAGCCCCTCCTGTGACCCACAAGACCACACTAATTCGGCCAAGGAGCCTGTCTGGACTTATGGGACTGCTGGCAGACAGTTTCGGTTTTAGTCTTCAGCTGGTGCACAGTTCACTTTTATCATACCGCCTCATTTCTTTTGAGTGTATCTGCGTTCTCTAGACATTTAGCCTGTGTTCTTACACGTTGAGAGTACTCTTATGGTTTAGAGCATTGCTTTGCTCATATAAACTTATGTGATACTGCCTTGTTGCTTTCAACTCACTTCATTCTCTTGTCATTTCGCCAGTATTGAAACACTCGTATGTGCAGTAATCTTTCAGGGCAATGCATTGTACTCATTGTGTGTAACAAAACATTGCAATAGCCCGAGAAGAGTATTGCACATTTGATGTGTTATCAGATGTATATTGAGCTATATACCTAAAAGGAACAATGTAAGGTATGCAGCGTGCTCTCCATAGAAGGCAGTACAATACAACTGCTCTTTTATGCCGAGACACCTACACCTACTTCCAAAATCATAAATACTAAAATTTACAAAATAGTGATTCGCAACAGTTACTTTCAGGTTACAACAGTACATATAGCTAGCACTCAAGTGAGCGAAAAGTATTGTGGCCTACAGTCTGTCGAGCGTTCGTTTTTGAGAGCCATAATTAGTGCACCTCACAAGCCGCTAGACGTCATGTGGATGCGAGTTTAAGGAATGAACATCTTTTAATATGTACTGATGGGCTAGTTGGTGAGCCATGATTTTCAAATAGGCAGCGCACAAAAGGGCAACAAATACGCACACATAAGACGCAAACACAAGCGCTGACAGCGCTTGTGTTTTAGTCTTATGTGTGCGTATTTGTTGCCCTTTTGTGTGCTGCCTATTCGAAAAACATCTTTTAAATGTACAGAACATCCAGCCTTAATATCCATACAACGTACTGCGAGCGTGATCCGGGTGCATTTTAGATGATCTGTAGTACAACCGTGAAATGTCATGTGGAGAAATGTAGATATCCAGAAGATGTACTGAATATCCTGAGACTAGCATTCTATGGATATCTAATGGACATTCATGGTTTACCGTAAAAACCCGCATATAGCTCGGACCCGCATATAGTCCGGGGTGTAATTCGGGGATAGCAAACGTGAGAAAAAAAGTTTTCACCCGAATATAGTCCGAGGAAAATGGAAAAAATGCATTTATTGACATTTCATTCATCGTCGTCGTCGGACGCACTCTCTTCCGAAGCTCCCTTGTCGGAAATGTTCTCCCACAGCACATCATCCTCAGTGCCATCAAGCGCGTTGGAGATGGAGCACTTTTTGAAGGCGCGGCAAACGAGCGCCTCTGGAATGCAGGCCCAAGCCTCGACTATCCACGAGCAGAGCATCGCTGGCGAGGCCCGTTTCAGCCGTCCGGCAGGGGTCACTTCTGGTTCTCCGGACCTCATCCACTCCACGTACAGGCGCTTGACATGGTCCTTAAATGGCTTATTAAGGCACACATCAAGCGGCTGCAGCTGTGATGTCATCCCTCCCGGGATGACGACGAGCTCGGTGCGGGAGTCGCGCAGCAGTCGCTTTACGGAGTCGGCCAGGTGACACCGAAACGCGTCGAGCACAAGCATCGAAGGGAGCCCCAGCAGTGCTCCGGGCCGTCGACACCACACGGACTTTATCCAGTCAAGGACTAACGATTCGTCCATCCACCCCTTGTCCTGGCAGCGGACGACGACATTTTTCGGGAACTTCTCCCCCTTCGGCAGCGTCTTTCGTTTGAACACCACGTAGGGTGGCAGCTTGCGACCGTCAGCCGTGCAGGATAACATTACAGTCACCCGCGTTTTTTCGTTTCCAGTCGACCGCACGATAACTTGCCTGGAGCCTTTTTGATGCACCGTCAGCGCCGAGGGCATATCCAGGTAGACCGGCGTCTGATCCGCGTTGCCGATCTGGCCCAGCTGAAAGGGGACTGCCTTTCGCAACGCAATTGAAAAGCCACGAGGTGCTCTTCGTAGCTCTCTGGTAGCTTCTGGGAGATCGACGTACGCCGACGTAGGGAGAACCCAGCGCGGCGCATGAAGCGAGACACCCAATGCTTGCTCGCTTTGAAATCCTCCGGCTGAATGCCTTTGTCTCGAGCGATCTCCCTTGCCTTCGCTTGTAGCAGCTCGATGTTGACAGCGAGATGTGCAGCTCGCTGCTCCCGCACAAAGTCTGTGAGTTCTCGTTCCACGTCAGGAAATGCTCCATTTTTTGGTCCGCGGAAACTTTTTCGCTGGCCGCTGCATGCAAAGAGGGCTTCCTTCTGCTTCCGCCAACCGCGAATGCTCCGCTCGTTGACTCCGTAACTGCCGCTCCGCGGCACAGTTGCCGATGGTTTCGGCAGCAGCGATAACTTTTCTTTTAAAAGCAGCAGAGTACTGCCTGCGCGGTCCTGACATGGCGTAAAATCACAGGAGCAAAATCGAGGCCGTCGTTATGGGCACCAAGTTGAAGCAAAGGCCACTGACCAACTGACCAGTTAAGACTAACGCCGCTAACACTACCTAGCGCAGAAGCGCGCAGACAGCTGATGATGATGATAGCACCGCGCTATGCCGAAACCGAAACTGAATTTGGGCCGAAAATTCTTGGGACCCGCATATAGTACGGGGCCGAAATTTCGCACCCTAAAATCTAGAAAAAAACCCCGGGCTATACGCGGGTTTTTACGGTACTGGGTACACTGCTGCATTAAGCTCTCCTTGCTCCAACAAATACAAAGTGGAGACAAGCAAGTGCAATGCTCATGTGTGATCATATTGTCACAATAAATATGCATTTTTTTCAGTCAACAACTGCTACTGTTTTCCCAGTGACTGTAGAGCACCAGGGGTGCAATCGCGGAACAATGCTATTTCCGATTCCAATGCCTTTCGTGCTTTTCGCAATTGGCCAGTGGTCAGAACGACAATCCGTCCGTGTTATCAACACGATCAGCCAGCCACGAGTGGTGGATGATAAGAATAGCATAGAATATGGCATGAGGCATCGTTCCGCGATAGCACCCCAGTGATGAACACATATCAGTGCAGTCTACCACAGCTGTGTCATGGCCTGCCTGCCTCATATTTCCCAGAAGCCAACAGGCCCCACTGATTTAACACACGGCTTCAGTTTTATGACCCACAGTTTGCCTGGGCCTATTGCCAGCCGAGGCCCGAGCCCAGAGCTACTAGGCCTGTGGCCAGTCTGGACCGGAATCAACAAGTGCTGACGTAATGCGAACCCTGCTGGAGGGCTTGGTGGCCAGGCCTATGCAGTGCTCTAGCTACAGTAGTAGTAGTAGTACTAGCAAAGTTTCTGCATAAAAATAAATCTCCCCCTTCCCCCCCGAATAGGTGCAGTAAAGGAGCTTACCAAGTGATCTGCACTTTGTCCTAGAGAGCATTGGCCAACGCCACTGAACACATTTGCTGCAACTGTCAACAGAATTTGCCTTTCCTTATCACTCACTCTGCTACAGTAAGAGATAAGTAGTCGTCTGCTTTGCACAAATTGTCCAAGCAGCATTTCAGAGCTACTCTCAGCTTCTGGATCGTCTACTTGAGCTCTGCACAAGAATTAAGCCTGCCATCAAATCCCATTTCTTTGCAATGACTATACACAACTACCTGAGCAGCACACTTTACGACTTCTATATCCATCACTGAAGAGATTTAAGATTTACCCAGGTATCCACAGATGCCAAACCTATGTGAAGTTTCAAAGACTTGAAGAACTTGGTAAACCATAAACAACCAAACAAGTTGGTTGCTATACTATTATGACCACAGCATTTTTTCTCCAGCTGTCAAGGCCTTTTTCTCACAGCTATCTATCACGTTTCCTTTTTGCCACAAATAAGCAGCAACTGGAACTACTTTCACACCTATACTGCAACCAATCATTTCACCACCTCTAAAAGGGCAAAGTAACTAAGTGATACATTTTGTTAATCACGAGTCTGAGGCAATGAAAGTACGTAAATAAGCAAACAAAAAATACATTGTAAAAGCATCGATAGGTGGGCTAGTTGGTACATATTCGTTCAGCGAACTGGGAGCGCGGGAACAGGCAAAGGACAACAAAATTTGTTGTGTAGTTCTTCGTCGTCTTTTGTCTGTTCCCGCACTCCCAGTTCACTGAACAAACAAAAAATAATAATGATCCAAGGCACATTTCTTGTGTGTGTGTGTGTGGCTCCAAATTACGGACACGTCCACCAAAGCTTATGGTTACCCCAATTTGCACTGCAGTCTAAAAACTACGACAGCAAGAACGCGGCAATCCTACAGCCATGTTCAAAGGAAGAATGAAGCCGTGAACCTCACTCAACAGTTATGGTCACTCTAGCACAATGTTAATGCAGTGCAAAGCATTTCAATTACTTCATAATTAAAGTGCGTTAATGCTTCAAAAATCGTCTATAATGCCTTTCTGCACAGCTTCAAATGCAAGCGCAACATTTCATCTGCAGCAATTAAAAGTGCGCGTCTATAGCCAGTTGCAGAACTGCCCCCGGGGAGAGAACGAAACGTTACCTGCAATGGTCGGCCTTCGAGGCTGTCATCCAATCCGGGAAGCTCACCTTCCAGGAATCCCTGTCAGCAGCGGTTAGCAGCACAGGCGGTGTGAAAGGGGGAAGGGAGGGTGCACTGTGTTAGCCACTAGGACAAGCCATGCATTCCTGACACTGTGAAGCAAGAAGTGAGGCTAGCCTACTCAATGAGGTGAGCAATCAGGCAAGCTGTGCGAGTTAATGAGGTGCTCCAAACAGTACAGTCCATTCACACAAATTCCGGCATTCTCAAAGTCAATAACACAGCTTGACGCATTCTGTTGTGAAATTCGCTACACCTAAACAGGCCACAATGCTACACTGAACTACAAGGTTTTAAAAAAATGCCTCAAACAACAAAAACCTTACAAATATACTATGTGAACCCTGGCACCTAAGCTTCCCCATAATCAACTCAACGAAAGCATAAGAAGTGTACAATTGGTGGCCGCTGCAGGTGATAGCAGAACACACGAATCATCATTTGTATATAGCTGTTCTGCATGACTTGCCATTTATATGAATAGATTTGCACTTCACAGAAACCCAGGAGCACCCTTGAGCTGCCCCTGCAAGTAATGTATATTTGCAAAGTCCATATGCCCAACCATCTTTGATTGAGGACTGCAAGTGGCTCACAGGGTGCACTTTTGGCCCACCCCATTTTACGGCTTCCATTTTTATGTCACACTGAATCATGAAAAAACGCACTTCAGTGGAAGTCAGACTTCTAAACAGTGGTCCCGTCACAAATAACGCAGAAAATACTATGTCAGACCATGATATATGCCCCCCGAAAATTATCACGCTGATAAAATTGTGCTAGTAAGACAATGGCTAAGGTAACTGTTTCCTACAAAGCTTGTAAAAAGGTCCATTGCTTTGACGTGCTTCACGAACGTATTAAACTACAGTCGACGACCGATAATTCGGACTCCACGGGGAAAGTAAATAAGTCCGAATTACCGAATGTCCGAAATAGCGAACGCGTCAGAAAAAAAATCATTTTATTCACACTTCAGTGTCCCTGGGGGTGAAAAAAGTTGTCAATGCGTTGCTGCACGCACTTGCGCTTTCGCACAACCAAGTCCGCCCCTATCTCCGCCAGTGTGGCGTGATCGCTGTACGAGGACGAAAGAACAGCGAAGGCTCGAGATAGCTCCGCATGCGACGGCTCCGGAGCACGCGGCGGCGCGTCATCGTCATCGGTGTCAGAGTCGCTGTTAGACGACTGCACAACCTGGTCAATTATTTCGTCGTCGTTTAGTTCGGCACACGACGACACCGCACTGTCGACGTTTGCGAAGTCTTCAAAGTTGACAGTGTCAGGAATCGGCATACCACAGCTTCGCAAGTCGTCAATAATGTCCGCATCGAAGCTCGTTGCGCTGGGCAGCAGGTCCGGCTCTTCAATTGCAGTGCCGGATTCATCACGGAACGTGAATCCAGCATGCCGGAAGCTGTTGCTGATCGTGTCTGCCGACACGGCCTTCCAGGCGTCAGCAATCATGCTCACGGCGGACATCAAGTCCACTTTGTATTTCATCTGACTTTCTAAGCACAGCAACACGCGCTGCAGCAGACGGGAACGATAGTGCACTTTCAAATTCTTGATAATCCCTTGATCCATAGGCTGCAGAACGCTGGTCGTATTCGGCGGCAGGTACTCGAGTTCGATTGCTTTCAAAGAGCTGATCGGCGCATGGGCAGTGCAGTTGTCGACAAACAAGAGGACCTTGCGCTTCTGCAGCTCTAACTTTCGGTCTAATTTGCGGACGTACTCTTCAAACAGCTTTTGCGTGACCCACGCCTTGGTGTTTGCTTCGTACCATACAGGCAAATTTTTTTTCCCCTTGAAACATCGAGGGTTTTTAGATTTCCCTATGACCAAAAGCGGGAGCTTTTCCGAGCCGGAAGCGTTGCTGCCGACAACAACAGTGATCCGCTCCTTGCTCAGTTTCCCTCCGTGGCATGGTTCTCCAGAACGGGCAAGCGTCTTCTCCGGCAGTAGCTTATAAAAAAGCCCGGTTTCGTCTAGGTTGAAGGTATCGTCCGCTGAATAGCGCCGAAGCAGCTCCACCAACTTCTCACCACGGTAGTTCGTTACCAGTGTGTTATCCACGGCACCACTTTCACCGCACATTTTTTTGAAAGCGAGATCGTACCGCTTCTTAAAGTTTCGAAGCCAGCCATCGCTGAACTTGAATCCATCGATGCCAAGTCGAAGAGCCAAGGTTTCAGCCTTTTGCTTTAATAGGTGGCCGGAAACGGGAACACGTTGAGCGACGGTAGCGTTAAGCCAGATGCTCAACGCTTCTTCCAACTGCGGATGACAACCTTCGCGCACCCTCTTCTGTTCATTTCCGCGTGATTTCTCCGATGCGCCCAAAATTTTGTCCTTATTTTTCATGTAATCTGACACGGTTTGCTTCGAGACGTTGAATTCTCGGGCGACTTCGACTTGCGGGCGACCACTTTGCACTTGTTGAATGATGGCTGCCTTCTTCGCCATTGTTAGCGTCGTGTACTTGCCGCGCTTCGACGTCGTCGGCCCGGCCTTCGCCGTCGGCTGTGAGGGCACCGTGGGTGCCATTTCACGGAGATACTAGTATCTTGAGACAGTGGAGCAAGCAGAGCGCGGCGAAGTCTCAAAATCAAAAATGAACGAGCAGAACGTGGCAGAACGCTGTACCGCACGCTGACACGAATGACGAAATGACTCGCAAAGCGGACGTACCGGAACCGGAACAGGCTGGTCGCGATGACGATGCGAGCCCACAGTTGTGCAGTGCCTCTGAGATCAACATTTTTAATTTTAAAACCTATAGCCTCATAGATCAATAGTTTTGGTTTTGATTATGTAGTTTTAGATCTCTGAGGCCATACTTTGTATTGTCTGGGTATCAGAAGATAATGGCGGTCGATTCAGCGTGCGCGACACTCTCGGACAGGGTCCGGATTATCGAATGTAGAGCTGGCGGCTGTCCGAAATATCGGTCGTCTTTACACATTACTTCTATAGGGACACTGGCGGTGCCGCGCGGCAGTCCGGATTACCGAGCATGTCCGAATTATCGGTGTCCGATTTATCGGTCGGCGACTGTAGTCATGTTTGCATTTGATGACAGAAAGTTTTAAAAAACAGGTAGACCGCCTTGAAACAGCAGCTTACCCGAAGCATGTGCTAATTTCCGTAGCGGAATCAGTTCTAAAAAAGATAAAGGAAAACAGGAAGGGTGACCAAGAAGACACAACAGAAAGAAGGGAAAAAACAACCGTCATACCTTACATCCACCGGCTAGCGCACAAACTTGAAAAAGATAGGAAAACATGCCGATGTAGAAGTTGTATTTTTTGTGCCTAAAAAATTGTCCGCAATGTGTTCAAAAGTGAACGAAACAGAAAGACAGCCACAGTCTTGTCCCATAAAGCTTGTAAATCAGTTTGTAAACTGTGCTGAGGGTGTTGTCTATTCAATCCCACTGTCCTGTGGAAGCAAATATATAGGGCAAACAGGCAGATGCCTTAATGAGCGACTGAAGGAGCATAACTACAATGTAAATAGAGCAATAAGTGGCCACCTAGGTCTCCATTGCAGAGATTGTAGCTGCAGACCAATATTTTCCAAAAACAAAAGTTGTAGCAAGAAACAAAGATTATAGAACTAGGGAAATTATTGAAGTTGCAGAGATAGAATGTGTCAAAAATAACTGTGTGAGCATGCCATCTCTAACCCTGTCAATGAAAGAAATAGATTTTTTGAACCGTAGGTTATGTGTACAGCACGTGCTTGTGGCACCCAGTGATGAAGCACGTTGATGAGATAGAGGCGCCAGTGAACCACGTTTGTTTTCTAGTTGACTGTGAAGGTATATATATGTGCCCACATGTCATAATAAAATCAGCTGTAAGTCAGCACTGTTGTCGTGCCTTCTTCGTCTTGTGTCCTGTCTCAATTTTACGCTGTTTTCTCCCCAGTTTAACCTACAGATAATTGTCTTAAAACTGTGCAAGCTCACAAGAGAAAGTTTGATGCAGCGCTTTTGGGCTCTCCCCCCCCCTTCTACTCTTTTGGTTAATTGTAAAGAGCAAGAAATCTAAAAATTAGGTAAATTAAAAAAAAATACAAAGGACAGTTAGCTGAATGCTCAGAGAGGGACCAGAGCCGAGTTCTGCAGCTGTCACACCATGTGAGCACACCAACAGCTCTGCCATAGGAGACAATGCTTGCCTCTTCAGAGGTGTTGTCAGCCTCTTCAGCTGTGTCATCACCACGCCAAGACTCTGACAGGTCACCGGGGTCCTGAACACAAAATGGGCAGTTCAACATCTTCAGTTCAGCAAGCTGGTGAAGCATTTTCTTGCATGAAAGGAAGACTAGTCACGAACACGCACAGTACTATACTTGCTAACAAATGAAAAAATAATAACTGTTCAAGTACATATGCACGTACTTGCAAACACATGCACATACACACACATGTATACACACAAAGCATTATCCGTAAAACCACGCTAATAGTCATCACAGATATGGACAAATTCCATGTAACCATTAAAGACAGTCTTTAAAGACAGCGCCCATCCCGTCTTCTTGTCTCTTGTGTCCCGTCTTTTTTGCGCTCTGCTTTTATTTTCAGTCTTTATAGACATTGACCCCTACTTCAGATGCCAAAATAAAATCCTGGCTACACCGTTGTTCTAGCGAATTAAGTTGTAAAAGAAACTTGCTTATATGATACCACATATCCAGAGCTTGAAAGCTAGCAAGAACATGGTAAGCTGACAGCAAAGTACTTTCACTGTGAAAGCTATTTTCCCCCACACATGCTGCCCAGACATGTTTTAGAATGTAATCTGCCAGACCTTCTCGGCCTTCCGATACAAACAATTTAAAGTGGGCACTTTGTGCTATCAGTATAGTTGCTGAAAAACTTGGCTTCTCAAGGCCTCGCTGAGCTGCAATATTTTTGCTGCGAGCTTTTTCTATTATTTAGTTTTAGAGGGCTGCTTGCAAGGGCACTGCAAAGTCTGGTAGCTTTCAACAGCACATCATCCCTGTGGTAACGAGGAGACAGAAGCACACTCACTCTAACAGGGGTCACCGGGGGATTTTCCGTGCAAGATGAAGGCGCAAGCCCTAGGTCAAGACTGGGCCCCATGGGTGGCTCCTCAACTGGACCTAGGGTGCCTTCGAGGGTGCACAGCAGCGTCTCGGGGCTTGACCGCTGCCGTAAATGCGTCGGAACACTCTGCAAGGCACACAACACAAAACTCAAGCTTGAATCAGCTTGTACACAGCCACATGTTGCTCTTGGCTATCACAAAGTGGTGCATGTGGCAACTGTCACATGGCACCACCTAGGAGATTCTTCTCAAAAGAGAGCATGACTGCTGCCTTACGGACCACGTGATGCACACTGATGCGCACTCCGGTAGTGATGCTGCCTTATAGACACGTGATGTGCACACTGGTGCACACTGACCGACGATGGCTAATGTAAACGATGACAATAAACCCGGCAAGGCATTGCTGCTACCAGCTTCAACGATGACAGTCTCAGCCTTTGATCAGCCTATCTGCGGCTGATACAAATACCATGGCCGCATGGGTCAGAATCGTCTTTTTTTTTTTTTCTTTATAGATTCTGATGCAACTGCACATTATGTGCAGTTTTTCTTGCTTATTTCAAATATGTAATTACTTGTGTAGCTTATTCTGTTCTTGGGATAACTAAAGTTCACCCCCTATTGTTTAAACGGCCCCTGACAACAAAACTGAAACATTGAGATGTTTGTGTTGTTCAACTGTCCTGTATACGTGGACACGTATGACCAATTATTAGTGGCAAATGCCGCTTTTCAGATATTTTAATTTGGTTTTAAAGTAAGCGCGAGTGCTCATCTGAGTTGGCAGAACCTTGCCACTTGTATGACTTGGATATCGAACCCCCCGTGACATTGAAGAGTACTGTCGATGTCACAGAAAGGTTTGTGGTGTGCACACAAATCACAAGTGGCGCCCGATCGGAGCTATTATTACTTGCCCCGCTCGCTCTGTTGTCAGGCTGCTCTCAAGGTGGTTCTGGACGCTCCCGCCAGTGGTGTTTAGGAATGGTTTGTTTTTCTTTTTTTTTTTCTGGGGAGGCACACTCTTCCAAGTCCAGAGGGTACTTGGCAGGTAGGTGTGTCGTGTGTCATTTCATTAGACATAGACAAAGGTTGATTTTGTGCTCAACTGTAACCCGTGTACATATCATATCTGGCAATACACTGCTTTCATTGTGAAGGCTCAATTAAAGAAAAAAACTATTTTGCATATTGAAGATAGTGGGAACACAGCCTAGCCGCATCATGTCTTTACAGTCAACGTCCGATTTTTCGGACTCCCCAGGGACCGCGAAATCGTCCGAAAAATCGGGCAGTCCAAAAAAATGAATTCATGCTTTTTTATTCCGCTCAAGCAGTCAAATCGCCACATCTACATACATAATAGCTTTAATGCCTCCCAGTACACTTATCAGGCATTTTGGTGTGCGCCCAGGCTCTCGCAAATACATTTGGTACCTGCCACGAACCCCACTTAACTACGTGCCAACTGGCACTTGCAAATTTGAGTCTCGTGATGAGAGCCGCAGATACCAGCAAAGCATGGAAAAGATTGCGGCTCACTCGCATGGAACGTTTGGAAACGATGACGCTGAACACAAAGACTGTGGCGGAAGGGCGATGTCTCGTCCGGCTTTCCCCGATGCGTGTGCGCACGTAAACGATGCGCACACGCATCGCCGAATCTCCGCCAATACGTAGCATTTGCTGCCGTGTGAAGCCGATCGTCAGGGGCGGCGCCAGTGGGGAATATCGGGGGGGGGGGGGGGGGGGGCTGGAGCACCCCCCCCCCCTTTGCCCCCCTAAGAGCAAGCATAGTCAAAACAAAATGCATATGTTCCCAGCCTCCCTGCCCCCCTGAAGGAACTCACTTTTCGTGGGTGCCTCCCCAGTGAAAAAATCCTGGCGCCGCCCCTGCTGATCGTTTCTAGTTGCGTGCAGCACATTGCCAACTAAGCTGACGCAGTCACTGTACGACTGTACTGTGGGTGTACCATACGCATGCATTTGTGATGACGCGTCCCACGAAACACGAAACCTCTATAAAACGTTTTATAGAAGTTTACAGAGGTTTTAAATGTTTTAAAGACGTTTTATAGAGGTTTTGTGCATCATGTGGTCTGCGCGGCGCACTTAGCGGTCTCGCACAAAGCGGCAGCCTGAATGGCGGCGCGGCAAGTTTGGGTTCTCGCCTACTAAATGCGTGCAGTACGCATGCAACTGCGCTAGGCCACGTGCACTACTGAGCAGTTAACTGAAGATGCTTATCGTAAGGCTTGTCAGCGATCGAGCCATACTGGCGCGTTTGCCACCTGCCGCCATCACGCCTCCGTGCATTTCTGCTGCTTATCCGTAAGGACATCGCCGCACGGCGCCGTGATGGCGGCCCCTGTGAATTTCTGGTCTGCTTCACCCCACAACAATTCGCCATTGCGGCGAAGCTGACTTTCGGACTGATACTGTCGCGAACAGATCGACTCGCGAAAGCGCTGGTTTGAACCTACGAGATGACGCGGCAGAGGTGCGGGCTTCAATTAATGCCTTTCGGACCTGCAATTTGGGCAGAAAGTCCGAAAAATCGCACGCTGAAATTCTTCGGCATCCGAAATTTCGGACGTTCTTATACATTGACGTCTATGGGGCTGGTGACGGTGCCGCGAAAGCGTGCGAATTTTTGAGCATGTCCGGAAAATCGGGCGTCCCAAAAATCGGCAGTTGACTGTATTACGTGCCTAAGAAGTGTGTCTGTACGTGGTGCAAACAAAGGGAGCAAGCAGATCATCAGCTGCAAGCCAACTAGGAAAGCTGTCCATGGGCATAAGACAGAAAGACATCCAGATCTTAAAAACAAGCCAGCCAACTATGACCTAAGCCACTTTGTGTAGATCGGGTAAATCGTATGCCTTTGATGACCGAGCTTCTCGAGGTGAAGGCCTTTGAATCGGGGTACTACCAAGGCCTATCCTGAAGACATCTTAAAGCGAGTAGAAACTGTACTGCAACATTCGTGAGAAGACAAAGGCTTTTCCTTCAGAGACGTACAGGTACGTTCCAGAAGATTAAGGTTAACATTGTAAGAAGGGGAGTTTTTACTATAAAATGGGTGCATACTACATGCAGCTACGCTTTTATTTTCACATTTTTGAACCAGTGAATATTGTGTACATGTTAGAATCAAGTAAATACAGTATGTTAGCCATTGATACCTTGGGGTATTCCTGTCCATCAGTTGCTATTTCAGCCCTGTCCGAGCTCTGTGCAAATCAAGCTTACCTCTAGCCAAAATCTGCTCAGTAGTATCCTGTCATGTTACGAAAGTAGTTACAGTTAAAACTCGATCTAAAGAAGCCCGAATTTACAAATTTCCCACTCTCGCGAAGAAACTTCCATTTCCCCGCAGGCACCCATAGGGTTCAATGTTGTTATCAACTCGAATTAACTAAGCTATCGTGGCACTGAACTCGATCTAACAAAAATTTTCAAGAAATAAATGAGCAAAAATGCAGCGATTTCTTCTCAATTTTTACACAGACGACTTTTCTTCACATGTGCGCTGTAACGCTATCGCAGTAAAACATCTAGCCAGCTTAGTCCCGACAATAGTTTTATTTTGACGAGGCTGCAGGCTGCACGCCGCAGTCGGGGTCGCTTTTACATATCAAATGGCGCTGGCGGCAGTAGTTTGTTGTCCCTGCAAATACTCCCACAGGAACATGGTTATTGCTTCCGTTATTTAATGGTCTATTCGACAGATGGCACTGAATGCCTCTTTGGAACTTTCTTGTTTTGCCTGCTCGCACATTTATTGCATTTGTTCTCCCCATCTTCGAATGTCAGCAGCTTGTCATAGCTTCACGTGACCGTCTACCTCACCTGGATCACCTGGACAGTGGAGGAATTCATGCTCTAGCTGCCCTCACGTGCTTTTCACATGCGCGGGCACATAATTAAGGGGCAAATAAAATGCCATGGTAGCTTTCAGGCGACATTGCAATTTTAAATTTCGAAGGACCGAAAAATTCCTTCCTCGACTTTACGAACTTCCCAATCTGACGAAATAATTCGAGCACCCCGATGACTTCATTACATCGGGTATCAAATGTATATGCAGAAAGCTGGGCAGACAACATGTCTAACCATAACTTCCAAAGAGGTACAGTCGAACCTCGTTAATATGTACCTGCTGCAGCAAGACTGAAAGTTGGGCTAGTTGGTGATACATAATGGGTGAAAAACAGCGCGCAGACGAACAGCACAAAGAAAAGGACACACAGAACAAGCGCTGACTCTCAACTGTGATTTATTTCGCAATTGCAGATTATTTATACACAAATGATAAGCATAAAGAACATGCACAGAGGAGCTGGCAAGGGACCATAACAAGGCAAACTAGAAAAGGCTTTGATACCGTGAAGAGACTGCGCAGGAGCAACAAAAGATCAAACAAACATACCACTGGTTAAGTTTGCTTCTTTTTCATTTAAAGAAACCAATGTTTGGCTGACACAGGACTCTCCTTCTTTTTTAATGCAGAAAGCTTCCACAAGTTCCCGTGTTGTTTGATCTCTGTGTTTAAAGAGCACTGTGGTATCACTGAACAATGGCTTGCACCCACACGTGTTGCAGTGCGAAGGAAGGTTGGCATACGTGCAGGTCTTGAAGGTTCCGGAATGTTCTTTTAGCCGTACATATGCAGCGCCCCGTTTGCCCGATGTACACTTTTTTACAGGTTATGAGTATTTTGTACACTGCCCCTTATGCACAGCACATTGCTACGTCTCTGTGCTTCATACCACATTTAATTTGGCTAGACCTCAGTTTATCATGCTTTTTGTTCACCATTGGGCACAATTTGTCTAACTTTTTTTTGGCTGAAAATAGTACCTGAACATCGTAACGTGACGCCACATTTTTTAACCGATGTGCCATTCTGTGCTTGTAGGGCATGGTGGCACATATTTTTGGCCACTCTTTTTTTTACACTTTTTTGTCCCTTCTTAATCTGACGCACTAGTCCTTCGCAGACGGAAGTGGTTACAGTGAAGGCGACCCACCTGATCAGAAAAGCTTTTTTCCCCCTGGTGCCTACACGACTTCCTAATCGTGGCCCCGAGGCTCGACGTAGCGATGCCGTTCTTCACTATTTTCGAATGCGCCGTCTTATAATTAAGGAGTGGTTTTACAGATCTGGGGTTATACGCCCAACAAGGGTGGTTGTTCGAAAAGGTTATCTTTAGGTCTAGAAACTGACCTAAAGATGACCTTTTATAACAACCACCCTTGTTGGGCGTAAAACCCCAGATCTGTAAAACCACTCCTTAATTATAAGTCGGGGCATTCGAAAATAGAGAAGAACGGCATCGCTACGTCGAGCCTCGGGGCAATGATTAGGAAGTCGTGTAGGCACCAGGGGGCAGGGTGTCGGATGTTTTTCGTTTCGGTTTTAGTTTCGTTCCGACGCAAAAAGTTCCGTGCTGTTTCTTTTCAGGAACGAAAAAAAAAAAAAATGTTCCGTAACGGTTCGTAACAGCTCTTTTTTTTGTATGCAAAAATTTGAAGTTAAGGTAATCATAAAAAACATTGGATTTGTTATGTAGTTACTTGCCCTCCTCTTAAGAAAGTGGGACAAGGGTAAAACACGTTATTCAGAGGAGCGGAAGTAACTGTACCACGAATTCCTACCAACTAGCACAAACCAGTATTAATTTCAGTCATAGTATTTATTTTCTCAAAACGCAAACACAAATTTTTTATTGGGCTCAATGCTTTGTGTCAAGGGAGTGAGCACGATCTCAGATGCGGCACGTCATTGAGTGTACCCTGATGTGTGAGACCGCTGTTCTGATAAAAAGATCGCCAGGCCTGCGCGGAACACGCAACACAGTCACAACGAAAGCTGGAAGAGCGGACTTCGTAGAGCCCGTCGTAGAGTTTCTTGGGGCAACTAATACAAGCACACATGCAAGGTAATCATCGTAATTTTTCTGAAGTAGTGAATTTCCCACTACGTCATTTTTCGTCATTCTTATGAGAATCGTGGTACCCGCTAAACATGTGTAAGGCATTATCTGCACTTTGTGCTGTGGCTGATAATGATGAAGAATTATGGCTGAGCACTTTGCAGTGGGCGGGAAGCAGTGCTGCGGAATGGGCGCCTCCATTCCATTCCAATTCTATTCCGAGGAATTAGAACTTGTAGCAATTCCATTCCTTTCAATTCCTCGGAATAAAAAAACTTAGCTCATTCCCACTCCGGGAATGGCCGGGCAGTTCAGTTTCATTCCTGTAATTCCTCAACGTAGGACAGGCACCTTGATAGTTTTATCGAGTTAAGATTAATGCCCCATAAAGCTGATGTTATCAGATGCATTAAGAACTGCAAAATTACGCAAAACACGTTACCGAGGCCGAGGGATAGTAGCTTGGTGACATATCTAGTGCAGTACAAGCACCCTACTAATTCCCATAGGGGCAGTCCTCCCGCTACCTATAGTATTTGCATGGTCAGCATGTTTGAACGAATGGTGATAGTCTACATTGTTTAAGCTAAATGTGTTTATACTAAAATGACTATATAGCGTATTGTCACGTGGTCGTGACGTCGACGAAGACAGCAGTCGGCGGTTTGCAGGATGAAACTGTTTTATTTGGCCGAACCTGTGGCCGGAAATCAGAACTAGGAACTACAGCAATACACGCTGTACAATGATAGCGGCGAACAGGGTGTCGTCCGTTGATTCAATGACAAGCGGTCAAGCGCGTCGGCTTTTATACAGGTGCTATGGAACTTGTCCAGCAATATTGCTGGTGGCGGCGTTATCTCTTGACACGCTGGAACATTCGCGTGCGGCGCGTAATCTTAACAAAACCGATCTACCAGAATCGTGAAGCTTCTCGAACACTGCTTCGGGGCCAGCGTCGAGCGTTGATAACGTCCTTGCTGGTCAAACTTGAACACATCAAAATAAAAGCAGAAGCGGGCGTGGCATTGCCCCCCTCTGACAAAGCATCGTCCCAATGCTTGCAACAGAACATGCAA
The DNA here is from genome assembly GCF_013339695.2 of Rhipicephalus sanguineus. NCBI lineage: Eukaryota > Metazoa > Arthropoda > Arachnida > Ixodida > Ixodidae > Rhipicephalus > Rhipicephalus sanguineus. The sequence continues at coordinate 22,686 of NW_023615988.1, forward strand.
AGGAAAAAACAAGTGCATACACAAATAATTACAATAACAAAGGAAAAAGTAGAGTCTCCAGGGTCCCTAACGCGCAAAAACGGCTTAAGGCGCACGACATGGACGACTTCAGCTCGTGCGCGGCGTCGCTGGGAGTTCGTAATGCCGTACGGGACGACCTCGTAGTCAAGAGCGCCGTGACGTCGAAGCACCTTGTATGGCCCGAAGTATCGCGAAGAGTTTTTCACTGAGCCCACGTCGGCGTATCGGCGTCCAGACCCACACACGGTCACCGGGTTGGTACTCCATGTGGCGTCGTCGAAGATTATAGTGACGGCTGTCGACCCTCTGCTGGTTCTTGATGCGCAGGCGGGCGAGCTTCTTCAGCGCGTTGCAAATAGGCGGCTACGTCGAGGTCGTCTTCGTCGGTGGCGGTTGGTAGCATTGCGTCGAGCGTCGTTGCCGGGCTCCTTCCGTAGACCAGCTTGTACGGCGTCATTTGCGTCGTTTCTTGCATGGCCGTGTTGTATGCGAAGGTCACATACGGAAGGATGGCATCCCACGTCTTGTGTTCGATGTCGACATACATGGCCAGCATGTCGGCGATGGTCTTGTTTAGCCGCTCGGTGAGGCCATTGGTCTGTGGGTTGGTACGCTGTGGTCCGGCGGTGGCTTGTTTGGCTGTATCTCAGTATTGCCTGAGTTAGGTCAGCAGTAAACGCCGTACCTCTGTCGGTGATGAGGACCTCTGGGGCGCCATGACGCAGGAGGATGTTCTCAACGAAGAACTTCGCTACCTCGGCGGCACTGCCTCTAGGTAGGGCCCTTGTCTCGGCGTAGCGGGTGAGGTAGTCGGTAGCTACGACGATCCATTTGTTTCCGGTATTGGACGTCGGGAACGGCCCCAGTAAGTCCATCCCAATTTGCTGGAACGGCCGTCGAGGTGGCTCGATAGGCTTCAGAAGTCCGGCTGGCCTAGTCGGCGGTGTCTTGCGTCGCTGACAGTCCCGGCAGGTCTTGACGCAGCGAGTTACGTCGGCGACAAGGCGCGGCCAGTAGTACTTTTCCTGTATTCTTGCGAGCGTGCGAGAAACACCCATGTGTCCAGACGTCGGGTCGTCATGCAGAGCCTGGAGGACCTCTGATCACAATGTCGAGGGCACTACGAGAAGGGAATCGGCTCGAAGCGGCGAGAAGTTCTTCTTAAGGAGAACACCGTTGCGCAAGAAAAACGACGTCAGTCCTCGCGTGAATACCTTGGAACAACGGTGGTCCTGCCCTCGAGGTATTCCACAAGGCCCCTGAGTTCTGGGTCCGCTCACTGTCGTTCGGCGAAGTCTTCGGCACTTATGGTTCCCAAGAAGCAGTCATCCTCCGTGTAGTCCTGCGGCGGTGGGTCGACGGGGGCGCGGGACAGGCAGTCAGCGTCGGAGTGTTTTCTTCCGGACTTGTAACGACGGTTATGTCAAATTCTTGAAGTCGTAGGCTCCACCGTGCGAGGCGACCTGAAGGGTCCTTCAAGTTAGCTAGCCAACACAAGGCGTGGTGGTCGCTCACAACTTTGAAGGGCCGGCCGTAGAGGTAGGGGCGAAACTTCGAGGTAGCCCCAGACGATGGCCAGGCACTCCTTTTCTGTTGTGGAGTAGTTGATTTCTGCCTTTGATCGCGACCGGCTAGCATAACTGATGACCCTTTCGAATCCGTCGGTCTTTTGCACAAGGACGGCGCCGAGTCCTACGCTGCTTGCGTCGGTGTGGATTTCCGTATCGGCGTATTCGTCGAAATGCGCAAGTATGGGAGGCGTCTGCAGGCGTCGTTTCAGTTCTTGAAATGCTTGAACTTGCGACGTTTCCCACCTGAATTCGACGTCGGCCTTCGTGAGTTGCGTCAGTGGCTCGGCGATCCGTGAAAATTCCTTGACGAAACGTCTGTAATAGGCGCACAAGCCGAGAAAACGGCGTACGGCCTTCTTATCGGTGGGCGTCGGGAAGTCAGCGATGGCAGCTGTTTTCCGCGGGTCCGGGCGAACACCATCCTTACTGATTACGTGACCCAAGAACAAGAGCTCCTCGTACGCGAAGCGGCACTTTTCAGGCTTCAAGGTGAGTCCGGAGGTCTTGATTGCTTGAAGTACAACTTCAAGGCGCCGAAGGTGTTCGTCGAAGTTTGAGGAAAACACAACGACGTCGTCCAAGTACACGAGACACGTCTGCCACTTCAAGCCGGCCAGTACTGTATCCATAACCCGTTGAAACGTCGCAGGTGCCGAGCAAAGACCAAAGGGCATGACCTTGAACTCGAACAGGCCGTCTGGTGTTATAAAAGCAGTCTTTTCACGGTCTCTCTCGTCGACTTCTATTTGCCAGTAACCGGTCTTGAGGTCCATCGACGAAAAGTACTTTGCATTGTGTAATCGATCCAGGGTGTCGTCTATCCGGGGAAGGGGATACACGTCCTTCTTCGTGACTTTGTTCAGGCGACGATAATCGACGCAAAAACGTAGAGACACATCCTTCTTCTTCACTAGCACCACCGGGGATGCCCATGGACTCTTCGACGGCTGGATGATGTCGTCGCGTAGCATTTCGTCGACCTGTTTCTTCACGGCCTCGCGTTCTCGCGTCGAAACTCTGTACGGGCTCTGACGGAGTGGTCTGGCGCTTTCCTCTGTTATGATGCGATGTTTTGCCACGGGAGTCTGCCTAATTCTTGACGACGACGAAAAGCAGTCCTTGTATTGCAAGAGCAGGGTTTTGAGCTGTTCTTGTTTGTGCTTCTCAAGGCTGGGATTGATGTCGAAAGCTGGTTGCGGCGCTTTATTCGTCAGAGTAGGCTCGGGAGAATCGGTGAGGCCGAAAGCATTGCTGGCTTCTACGATTTCATCGATGTAGGCGACCGTCGTGCCTTTGCTCACGTGCTTGTACTCGTTGCTGAAATTCGTGAGCATAACTGTTGCTTTCCCTGCCCGCAGCTCTGCTACTCCTCTTGAGACGCAAATCTTGCGGTTAATAAAGTGGTGCTGGTCGCCTTCAACAACGCCTTCCAGGTCTGCTGATTTCTGAGTGCCGACGGAAATGATGACGCTGGAGCGAGGGGGAATGGTGACCTGGTCTTCCAGCACATTCAAGGCGTGCTTTCTTGGCGGAGTGTGCGGCGGCAGTGCCTTTTCCGTGGACGGTGTTATTGACTTAGACCTCAGGTCGATGATTGCACCATGAAGGCCTAAGAAGTCCATACCAAGGATGACATCTCTCGAGCAACGCGGCAGGACCACGAAGTTCGCGGGATAAATCCGGCCGTTAATGGCGAGTCTCGCTGTGCAGATTCCCTCCGGCGTTACGAAGTGGCCTCCAGCTGTCCGGATTTCGGGGCCTTCCCAGGCTGTCCTAACTTCCTTCAGCTTCGTGGCGAACGGTCCACTGATGACAGAATAGTCGGCTCCGGTGTCGATGAGGGCTGTGACGCTGTGGCCGTCGATAAGAACGTCGAGGTCGCTAGTTCGTCGTCTTGAGTTGCAGTTACGTCGTGGCGTCGGGTCACGGCTACGTCGGTTTGTTCCGCTGCTTCCACGTTGCGTCGTCAGGACTACTTCGGTCCGCGAGGTTTCGTCGTCAGGGGTTCGCGTCGTGTCCTGAAGCCTTCGTCGTGGCGGCGGAGGGTCTTCGGTATTTCGTCGTACAGCAACCGCACCTCCATCGGTTGCTGCCCTTAGTTTTCCGGATGCGGGCTAGGTGACCGGCCCCGGGTTGGGCCAGTGTATGGTCGGCGTTTGGGGAGAGGCGTAGCGGCCTGGCGACGGCGATCGGGAAGGTCCTCGGGGGGTCCACTGCGCTCCTGCCAGGTAGTCGGCGATGTCACGTGGTCGTTCCCCCCTGCTGTGGACGCGGCGCGTCGACGGCGAACCCACGCAGTCCCATCTGTCGATAATGGCAGCGGTGGTAGGTGTGGCCGGCTTCTCCGCAGTGGTAGCAGAGTGAATGATGGTCGGGGGCGCGCCAAACGTCGGTCTTCCTCGGCGCGTATCGCTGACCGGCTGGCGGGCGGTATGACGTCGGTGGTGGCGGCGGTGGCGCCTGGCGGCGGAACTGCTGGGGCGGCGCGGCGTCTTGACGTGGGCGAGAAGGGGGGGCGTTGCGTCGGGCTGCAGCAGCATAGCTCATTGCTTGCAGCTGCGGCGGTGCCGGTTGAGGAACACCCAGTGATTGTTGGATTTCCTCGCGTACAACGTCCGCAATCGACGTCACTTCGGGCTGTGTAAAAGGTGCGAGCTTTCGCAGCTCCTCTCGCACGATGGCTCGTATCGTTTCGCGCAAGTCGTCGGAGCCGAGGGCGTGAACTGCTGCGTTGTCTTGGAATGCGCGGCGATTGTACTGCCGAGTGCGCATCTCGAGCGTCTTCTCGATTGTTGTTGCCTCGGCAAGGAATTCTTGAATGGTCTTGGGTGGGTTTCTGATTAGTCCCGCGAACAGCTCCTGCTTGATTCCTCGCATGAGGAAGCGAACTTTCTTCTCCTCGGGCATCTCAGGGTCTGCGTGGCGGAACAGTCTCGTCATTTCTTCTGTGAAGAGTGCCACGTTTTCATTTGGCAGCTGCACGCGGGTTTCGAGCAGAGCCTCGGCCCTCTCCTTGCGGACAACGCTGGTGAATGTTGCCAGGAACCTGCTGCGAAAAACGTCCCATGTTGTCAGGGTTCGCTCTTGGTTCTCGAACCATGTTCTAGCTGCGTCCTCCAAGGCGAAGAAGACATGCTGTAGCTTGTCTTCACTGGTCCAGGAATTGAAAAGGGCGACTCGGTCGTAGGCTTCCAGCTAGCTTTCCGGGTCTTCGAACGACGATCCGCGGAAGGTGGGCGGCTCCTTGGGCTGGCGAAAAAGGATTGGCGCAGGCTGCACGTGGTCGGTCATCGTCGCTGTGGTCGATGTTGAGATCTGCGGCTGCCTGGGTTTTTCGGGAAGGAGCCCGTGCTCTGGCTGCAGTCCCTTCTGCCTGCGGCTTGTGCGACGATCCGGGATTTCCTTGCCGTCGTCCTCGTCGCGGCTTGGGCTTGGGTGAGCGCTCCGCGGAGGCGTCCGGATCATGAAGCAGCACCTCCACCAGATTTCACGTGGTCGTGACGTCGACGAAGACAGCAGTCGGCGTTTGCAGGATGAAACTGTTTATTTGGCCGAACCTGTGGCCGGAAAATCAGAACTAGAACTACAGCAATACACGCTGTACAATGATAGCGGCGAACAGGGCGTCGTCCGTCGATCAACTGACAAGCGGTCAAGCGCGTCGGCTTTTATACAGGTGCTATGGAACTTTCCAGCAATATCGCTGGTGGCGGCGTTATCTCTCGACAACGCTGGAACATTCGCGTGCGGCGCGCAATCTTAACAAAACGATCTACCAGAATCGTGAAGCTTCTCGAACACTGCTTCGGGGCCAGCGTCGAGCGTTGATAACCGTCCTTGCTGGTCAAACTTGAACACATCAAAATAAAAGCAGAAGCGGGCGTGGCAGTATTTTTATGCTGACAAAAGTTGTATTCAAGAAGACTAAGCAGTTTTGCCACGCGCCTGGAGCTGTCGTTAATATGGAGAAAACTAAGATTTGGTTAATGGGGAACAAAACCGTCTGGATCTGCTGGTATTAGTTAGAACAGTGCACCGCTCGCGCACTTTGTGCCTTTGCATCGAATACGGAACACTGGGCCGCACTGCTCGTCAGCACTCACACTTGTCAAGCGCGCCTCGCAAGCATGGATGGGGTGAGGAGAACATTCTGTGTTCGCCTATGCGCAGGTATGCAATGTCTTCCTTGTCGCAAAGGTTATTTACGTGTGTCAAGTACTAAACTGCTCATGAGATAAAGATCAGGCTGTGCATAGAGTATTCAGCACTTTCGTGTGGAGGTATCAATGGAAACCAACGCGCAGGAGTAATTTGTTTCTCCCTTCAGTATCTGCTCGGATAATGGATTTGTTTGTACACTAACTTAGCCTCGGTTTGTAGTAGGCACGTTGCTTACAAATGTACCGTGCTTGTAATTCAGCAAACCAGTTTAAATATACTGCTTTATTGTTAAATTCGAGGCTCTGACTTACTAATGTTTGAAGTTTGAAAAACAGCACGTAGACGAAAACGTGCTCTATTTTCGGAAAAAGATGTAACTCCATTCTCATTCCATTCCGTGCAAAAACCTCTTAATGCCATTCCCATTACATTCCTCCAAGCGTTGTCCCCATTCCCATTCCATTTCAGGGTCTCGAAAATGTGGAATGATTCCAGGGTCATTCCGATTCAGGAGTGGCAACTCCGCAACACTGGTGGGAAGCATTAAACCACATACTCATTGCACTATTAGCATTGTGTGATGACTGGTTGTTATTTTACTCTTCTGCCACGCTATATTACACATGTTAACACCATTCCTTGCCCGACATGACGCCTGTATTGACTGCTATGCAGAGGGCACGGGTTAAACTCCCATCCGACCCTAGAAATTTGTTTCTCATTCAACTTTTCCTTATTTCACGCGACAGAGGTCACGAACACCGGCAGTGGCAGACATCTATGGTGCCATATTCGGCTTCTGTGATCTCATAACAGCCTTCACTCTAACGAAGTTCTGCGCCGACGATGCCTTCTCTACTTTGGCCTGCATGACAGGCGCGCAAAAGTCCACTTGCGTTAAAGGGGCCCTGCAACACCTTTCTTAGTTATATTGGAATAGTCTCATTATTGACGTATGACTCTTCACGAGTCATATGCCGCAAAAATTTTTCGAATCCGTCAAGTCTAAGTGGTGTTACCAAATTATAGAGATCACGTTCCACAGCTTTCTCCCTCAACTCAACGCCGCGAGCGCACGGAAAGCTAGGCAGCGAGTCGAGGGAGGGAGCGCAGAGGAGCGAGGCTCCGCCCAAGAGTGCCGGCGGAGTTTTTTTCTTCATTTTTTTTTCTCTCTGACGTCTGGGCACAACCACGTGGTCTGTGCCGCCACTTCCGGTCGGCTTGCGTCGTTCTCGTCGAGCGGAGCCGATCGCACTGTGTATCGCGCGTGCTTGAAAACTGCGCGTCGGTTTGGTAATGTTGGGTGTGCACCTCGAACGCCGTAGTGTTTTCATCGCTCTGCCAACCATGGAAGCAAACCTGCGCGCTCGTTTGGAACGAATGACAGCTGAGATCGGTTTCGGCCCATACTCCAATACACCGCCTCGTAAGACGGCACTGGCAGACGACCCCGAAGCGCCGCCATTACCGGACGCCAGCATTGTTATCGGAGACACGCTGCACCCCTGCCTCGGTCGGTCGTGAGAACGTGCCGACGATGCAGTTCTCAGCTGACGAGGCAACACTCAAACGGCTACCACTCTCAACGGCAACCGGCAATGGTCAAAAGCACAGAAATATTCACGTTTTCGGCACTGCGCATGGCGAAGAAAACGGAACCACGCAACTACGAGCAGACGAGCTGTCGGTGAGACCGGAAGTGCTAATATTAATGTTTGTTCGGTGTTCTTAATGCGATAAAATAATATAAACATACATATTATCTACTTATTGAACTCAAAATTAACAACGAAAGTAATAATGAGGGTGTTATCGTGATTATAACATCAGCCAATGGTGGAACTGCCGACAATCGCGTCATATTTTGCGGACTAATACATCATTTGTCGAGAGAAGAGGGAACGATTTTCAGCTGACTTTGAGAATTTATTGTAAATTCCAGGCCGTGCGCATTGCTACAATATTTGGCTCGCGTGTTCTCGGGAGCCTCGACTACCGATCGGCAGCGCTTTTTGAGCATGCTCGAAAAGTGTTTGCAGGGCCCCTTTAATATAAACATCTCTGGTTGCCACTGTTTTAATTTTTCGCACAATTTCAACACATCTTTGCTTCGGAATTCCTGCCTGAGGTACGCGCTAATACTGTACCCTGAGACATGCTCACACTGCATGAGCTCAGTTGTTCCGGATTGCGAAGTTTTCCTCGTGAACCGATTGAAAAAATTTCGGTTTCACTCCGGAAGGAAATAATGGATAAAGTTTCGCTTACGTTTTCGTTCTGGTCAAAAATATTGTTTTTTTCGTTTTTTGTTTTCGGTTTTCGTTCCGTTCCGACACCCTGCCAGGGGGAAAAAAGCTTTTCTGATCAGGTGGGTCGCCTTCACAGTAACCACTTCCGTCTGCGAAGGACTAGTGCGTCACATTAAGAAGGGACAAAAAAGTGTGAAAAAAGACGGCCAAAAATATGTGCCACCATGCCCTACAAGCACAGAATGGCACATGGGTTAAAAAATGTGGCGTTAAGTTCAGGTACTATTTTCAGCCAAAAATAAGTTAGGAAAATTGTGCCCAATGGTGAACAAAAAGCATGATAAACTGAGGTCTAGCCAAATTAAATGTGGTGTGAAGCACAGAGACACAGCAATGTGCTGCGCACAAGGGGTAGTGTATAAAATACTAGGGGTGTGCGAATATTCGAAATTTCGAATATTTTTCGAATAGTGTTTGCTATTCGGTTCGATTCGCACTGGAATTTTACTATTCGAACTTCCCAAAAACAAATACAGTCAAAGTACGATTGAAATTGACCCCTTCAGATTTTCAATACGCTTCACCTCATTACACCCTCATATTGCGGCAAAGCTGCCTTTCAAGCTCCGTTACGGTCGAACTTTGCCAAGACGCAGTCAACGTCCGATTGGTAGTGGTCCCTAGATTTTCAATATGCTTCACCTCATCACACCCCGGTATTGCGGCAAAGCTGCCTTTCAAGCTCTGTTACGGTCGAACTTCGCCAAAACACAACGTCCGATTGAAAGCGGTCCCTAGATTTTTCAATATGCTTCACCTCATCACACCCCGGTATTGCGGCAAAGCTGCCTTTCAAGCTCCGTTACGGCCGCAAATCTACTAATTCAAGAAAACGCAGGTTCTAACATGGAGATGAAAGATGTGGCAGAGGTGGGGGCTCAATTAATGCTGTTTTGGACCTGTAATTTGGGCAGGAAGTCCGAAAAATCGGAAGCTAAAGCTTTTTAGCATCAAAAATTTCAGATGTTCTTATTACTACGAGGCAGATTTGGAACTCCGGACTTGAAGGGAGCACACCCTTGTCCCCCACATCAGTTGGGCTTCCACAGAAGTTGAAAGTGGAGGAGAGGCTGAGGAAATGGCATCTTTGCCTATCACGTGTAAAGTGTTGTCGGCAAAACTTTGGTGGCACCAAATCATGTAGATAAATAGAATTCGGCCTCTACATTGCCTCATTCTTGATAAGGCAACTATGAAACACCACTCCGTGCCACTGCTTCATCAACCTAGCGAAAAGAAACATTTGCATGTTGCTATCTCATAAGAATATGCTTAGGACTCCTCTCTAACATTTTTCTGCAATTTCGCTTCGAAGTATTCGAAAAATATTCTAGAAGTATTCGAGAAATATTCGAAAAATATTCGATTCGACTCGCACTCTCACTTCAATATTCGAATTCGCTTCGCACCCAAAATTTTGCTATTCGCACAGCTCTACAAAATACCCTTAACCTGTAAAAGAAGTGTACATCGGGCAAACGGGGCGCTGCCTCTGTCTACGGCTAAAAGAACATTCCGGAACCTTCAAGACCTGCACGTATGTCAACCTGCCTTCGCACTGCAACACGTGTGGGTGCAAGCCATTGTTCAGTGATACCACAGTGCTCTTTAAACACAGTGATCAAACAACACGGGAACTTGTGGAAGCTTTCTACATTAAAAAAGAAGGAGAGTCCTGTGTCAGCCAAACATCGGTTTCTTTACACGAAAAAGCAAACTTGACCAGTGGTATGTTTGTTTGATCTTTTGTCGCTCCTGCGCAGTCTCTTCACAGTATAAAAGCCTTTTATAGTTTGCCTTGTTATGGTCCCTTGCCAGCTCCTCTGCACATGTTCTTTATGCTTATCATTTGTGTATAAATAATCTACATATGCCAAATAAATTACAGTTGAGAGTCAGCGCACTGTTTTTTGCCCATTATGTACCTGCTTTAAACGTACTAACGGTTAAAACGTAGTTACGACGAATCCCCGACCGAGTCCCATAGAGCCCAATGCATTCGCTGACCGCTTAAGCCGTAGTCGTTCGCCCTATGCCTACCGGTTAGTGTGTACCGCAATAACTTTTTGTGCCATAAGATTTTACTGCGCCGCTCAACTTCCCGACGCCACAATGTGCCGCCAAAGGTTTTCCGTCTTTTTGAGAAGTGCGGAGATCGGTTGATCACCGATTCTGACTTCCGCGCAATTGTGGTGACGCCTTTGCAGGTAAGCATTGGGAAAGGACGAAGGCGAGGTGGCGGCCTCCGATGAACGCGCCGGCATGACTTACTGCCGACAACCTTATCACAATAAGTATCTTCGTCTTATCTGCTCGGGCACGCGTGCAGCGTAGCGCTACTTTTTAAGCCCACTGCACACTTTTATTAGGCAACAACCTGAACGCGCTGGGCCGCCGATCGCTGCCGCCTCATTTGCGGGGCCGTCTTCAAGGCTGAAGTTGAATTAATGGCGCAGTGCTCGGACGAGGGACGAAGAACTTACGCCATGTACCAACTAGCCCAACAGCAAACGCTACTAAGCCGTCATCAGGCACGCACTGCTTTGTAGAAACGAAAGCAGATCGCTGTTGCGTGGTTAGCGTTGCAGGTCACGAGCGCTGAGAAACCTCGCTGCATTGATGCTATCACACTAAACGCACGCATACGGTACAGCAAGCGTAGCGCTCTTGTTACCATACTGCACGCTTTTATTGGGCGACCACCCAACGCGCCTCCGCCCGCTGCAAGGACCGCTAGAGCGTCGCGGAGTGAGCATCGCTTGCACGAAGTTCGTCATCGCTGCGTTAACCGAACAAGCTACTTGCCGCATCTGTGCACGATCTGGAGCGAAGTGGCCATGAACAACATTCCCACAACAAATGCGCGCATGCGACACAGCAAGCGGCCCGGTAGTGACGGCGTGAGCCGAGTAGGCGACGCGCTGCACGCAACTAGCCGGGAGACGATCAGCTCCACGCGGCCGTACAGCGTTTCACTAGAACTCTGTCAGTTTTCGTTTGGTAGGAGATCGCGGTTAGACGCACAGACATACACAGTGCAGACCACTTATAATGTAACCGCATATAGTGCAGGACCGGTTATAATGCGGTCTTTTTCGACTCCCGTTTACCCTCCCATAGAACCGCATGTATACACATACCGCTTATTGTGCAGTCCCCCAAGATGAAATACCATTTTTAATGCAGTTGCGGGAAAATATTTCTGACAAACGCGGTAGCGAGTGCGGTTCTCAAAGGAGGTACGCCGCTGGGGAGGGAGCGATGAGGTCGTTACGAAGGGCGAGGGTACGCACAGTAAACGAACGAGGGGCGGAGAGAGGAAAAGACCGCGGCAGCGCTGTGCGGGCTCGCCGAGTGGGGAAGGATGGTGGTTGCCAAGGCGACGGAGTAGCCTTTGCACCGGCGGCGGCAAGGCTCCGCGGCCGCTTGCCAGCAGCGCGTTCCGCGTGGAACGTACGATCGCGTCCTCATCAAGTGCGCTTTAAAGTAAGTTTCCTGTCGGGAAAAGCGTCGTCGTTATCACACTTGCTACAGATATCGCGTTTGCTACCTCGTCCGCAAATTGAGAAGTTTTGCGGCTTCATGACGCGAGCTTTCACCTGTTCTGCCAGTGCGCGGACTTAAACGAGCTTGGCGGGCTTTTGTCGCCGTTGATCTCCCGGCCGCGAACACAAACTTCGTATCACACGCGCTGTTCTTGGGTTAGTGCTTGAGTGCAATCTTTTCGATGTCCGTTCTTCATGTTGTCTTGGACAAACTTCCCGCGACAACATGCTGAACCGCAGGCTAGGCCTAATCAGCGTTGTTGGTTGCTTTTCGGTAGCGGTCGCGGGCGATAAAAGTTGCGGTTTGGCGCGGAATCAACGAAACTTTTTGCGATGGCTGCACTTGAAGGGAAGGGAATCATATCGTTAATGAAAACGAGGGCATGGTCGGCACATGCAACTCTCGAATGGTGGTTCCAGATTCGACTGCAATGTCTTGGACATCGCGTGCGCGCCCGTGAAATCGAACGATCGGTACTGCTCAGCACGTGAAATTTCGGTCGCGATTCGACACGGTTTCTGTGTAATGCGCATACCTCGCGGTGGCCTGAAACGTAGTCGGCGAATTTCCGCGATGGCACTTTGTTTTGTTCACTTTTTTCCCCCGTGTTCATTTCGTTGGCAATGCGGGTCTTTGGCGGTTAATTTTTGAACATTCGGAGATTTAAGTGGTTGTAAGCGCCCCAAATCGCATATGTCGATTATCGGACACGCGAGGCTACATGCTCAACACGTTTTGCGCAAGTGCAGCCTTTGAAGAAGGTTGTTTTGGTTATAGTGCCGTAACGCTTATAGTGCGGATATTCGCGACTCTGGTGACTTACGTTATAAGCGGTCTATACTGTATCGCGGAAAGCAGACACTGTACGTTCTGTCGCCATTTCGACCACTGCGTTGACTGCGTACCCCGGACCCTGTAATAGTCTTGAAATGCTCTTTGGCGTCGCCACTGCGTGCTATCGGGCGGTCGTGCCAGAGTGCCAGGATCTTTTCTCCGCTTGGGCAATATTTGCTGTGGCACTCTATTTCTTTGCTGGCGGCGATGGCGTACGCTAGGAGATGCAAATTTGTACCTGTTGTTTACTGCACACTACCGTTTAGTGCGTAGTTATGCCGCGTTCCCGGCAGGTACGTATTAACGAGGTTTCACTGTATTCTCAACTGCAATGCATTAAGCAGGCCCACTAACCCATGGACTGGGTCCAAGAGCGTGCGAGAGGTTCTCCAACGAAGCCGAGCTCGCCAGTGGTCCCGACCGGGGACGCCCCGCCGTTGTCGCATGAGGTGCTACGTGGAAGGAACTTGAGCGCAGCCCCTCGGGCCCTTCCGTGCTCCGACGGGCCTCTGTGGCCGAGCGCTGACGTGGAGCGGCAGCAGTGGCCTCCTGGTTGGAGCCCCGCAGGGCCGACAGCTGGTTCTCCAGGTGGGAGATGCGCTTGCGGGCACTCTGCATCTCCGCATGACTTTTCTCAGACGACGTCTTGCCATACTCGTGCAGCAGTTGCTGTGAATGGGACACCGATGCAGCAACCATGAGAATGAGAAGCCATTGCTCTATTCCATTGCAAAAGTCGCACTACGTATCTGCATTATGTTTTGTTAATTTCTGTTTTCCTCATCCAGGGGACATTTTATGATTGTGCTGCTACTATATCTAAGTGGACGAGAGTCTGCGTCACGCCCCGCTGTCGACCAGTCGTCGTGCCTGAGTAGCAACCCATGCTGCAAGTATTAATGCTGCCCTGCTTAGTCCACGAGGAATGAGCACAGCACTCACCATCAGGTATGACTGCTCTTTTTCCAGCATCTTCTTGATTGTCAGGTACGAGATGTTTGTGCATTGCTGTTGCTTCTCAGGCTGCCAAAAGAGAAATACCTCATTTGTCAGTGCTGGCACACAACACATGAAACACAATGGGTTCTTTCTAAGCTTGTGCAAGTAGTATTCTACATTTTCACATCTTCAATTGAATAGCGAGTAATTTTGGATCTGCCTTAATTCAAATATCAGTGTTAAAAATTTTTTTGAAGCGCTCGAATGAACATAAATTTGAAAGCATAGACAATTGCCAGTTTCCTCTAGTAATGGAAATTATATTCACATAGCTTAGAGCCAAGAAAAGTTGAAGACAAATCACAACAATGACAGATTTATTTAGTCAAAGCCAGTTGACTTAACCCCTCCACCACCCCAATTATCGCCCAGATACATCTTGAAGTAAAGGCGAAAAAACAAGAATGGAGAAAATTCAAGAAGACAGTAGAACACGCTCTTGCTCCTTTTAGCGTGTCGTCCCTTCTTCTTCATTCCTCTCCATTTTCATTTTTTCACACTTTACTTCAAAATGCAAGTTCATCAACTCGCCCAAATGTCCCTGTTAGTTCTACCCATATACCTTTGGGTCCTCAATCAGCAACTGCATTTTGTTCCAGACATGTAGTATAACGCTGGAATGAACGTGCCACAAACAAGCTTTCAAACTTTGATCACAACAAAGCCAGTTGTGTAAGGCCCCCTTGCTCAAATAAATACTATTTATTTTGGGACTAAGACAGTTACTGGAAGTTGTAGGCAAAAGAAAATTATTGTCCTCTCCGTTTAGTGCTCAAAAAAAAAAATACTTAGAATGTTACACTGAAATGTACACTGAACAATCAGAATGTCTCTTTCCCAATCACATTTTCTCATGTATATGCTTTTCTAAATGCATTGGCACTGCGAGAAAGCAAAACCGAAACTGGAATTGAAGTCAGCTGGAAGCTGCCGTAACATAAACGTGCAGAAGCCCCGTCTCCACTGCCAAGATTAGCTGTCCCCAAGTAAAGTGAAGAGACTGATGGGCTTCAAGAGATGCCATATTTTAGGGTTGGCATATTATATTATCCACCACCAGAGTACAAAAGCTTTCGCTGCATACCAACCCTATGTAGCAACTGTGGCTAGAAATTGAGCCTTGCTCTCAGTAGCAGGATCTCATAGCCACTGAGCCAACAACGTGTGCTTAAATAAAAGGTTGACTACATATTTCTTTAACAAAACATTTGCTGCATCCTTAAGCTGATGAACGCAGCCATTTTACACGACAAGGCTTGAAAATGTGTGCCATCATTTGATCACAGAAATGCCCAATTCTCTGAACACGAATGTATCAGATGCAAGACGGGAAGAGAGAAAAACATACATCAACCGGCTGGGGCCCAGTGATACGTTCTGAAGACTGCTTTGAAACTAGCGGCTGGTGGCTGGGTGGCGAGGCTGCAGGTGCTGTGCTGGTGGTTCCACCCCCAGCAGTGTTGTTTGGTCGCTCACCACCCACACCAGAGGAAGGCGGTCCGAGCAGGGTGAGTGCCACGTGCGCTCCCGACTTGATAAGGTGAACTACGTCTTGGTGGTTGGACTGTGTCACTAACGTCCCATTGACTTTGATGATACGGTCACCTTGGTGGACACCTGCCCGTGCCGCTGCCCCACCTGAACACAAGTGCACATGCTAGAGCGCAAGGTTCCTTTTACATGTGACAGATTCTGTCATGCAGTAAAGTCATTAATGTTAAGACAATAATAGCATGGTCTGTACAGCGTCAGTGTGCAAGATCTGATACCACATATAACTGTGGCTGAGACAAAATATTGTATGTGTGTCTTTGTGTGGATCCAGTTAACTTTCTGATAACAGCGATAATGTTGGTGAAAGCATTGATGGACGCCAACCAAGGTGAAAAATCTTTACGGACGTTTCGGCTCCCACAGGAAGAGAAAACACAGCAGCCATTGTGAACAAGGCTCCCCCGTGTGAGAGCCAAAACATCCATAAATATTTTTCACCTTGGTCGGCGTCCAGCAATGTTTTCACCAATGCTTCATCCCGACGAGATGAGACTCATCAGACTTCAACTTTAACAGTGATAATGCTGAAGCATGCAAGCGTGTATTTAATAATTTAGCTAAAAAAAACCAGTGGGAGTGGCTGTGTTTGTCATTTTTTCCACAATTTTAAACAATACTGAGGTGCGATATCTTCAAGCACCATTGCAATGAATGCTAGAAAAGGAGAAAAAGGGAGCATGTTGAGCTTTATAATAATTATTAGGGTTTTAGGTCCCAAAATCACGATAAAATTATGAGGGACGCCGTAGTGGAGGGCTCTGGAATGATCGACCACCTGGGGTTCTTTAACACCAGACTCGCTGGCTGAGCATGTCTATGGAAAAATAGTGCCATGGTGTGCGTGTGTGCAGCATCCCAAGCAAGCAAGCCTCACTCTCTAGTGCATACAGAACGGCGTTGCCTTACACCAAGATGCTAATGTTAGGTGCCCCTGAGTGGTTGTCAAAATGCCTGGTTTAGCCAGCATTAGTCAGTCATGCACCATAAATATACTGACCAATCTGGGCAGTAGTGTCGAATAGATAAATGGCACCCAACGTAACAAAAGATAAAAGGTGCCAATGCGCGTGCACACGCAACCTGTCACAGACCCCACCTGCCGAGCCCTACTGTCACAATGCTAAATGCTAACATGAACTTAAAGCAAGCCATTTGTCGCAAGGCAATATCATTCTAGAAACGTTAGGGGGTGACGCTTGCTTGCTAGGGAAACCGCGCATGCGCAGACCATGGCTGTGTTGTTCCATCAGTGTGCTCCACCGGCAAGTGGCTGCACATGCGGCATTCCAAATTATTTTGTGATCATTTTGAACAGAATAAACCGCGCGAAAGACACGAACGAGCAAGCAATGACAAACACGTCATGTTTTGCATCAGTGAACCTTTGCTAGCCCTATCACAGGCTCTTTTTGTTACCTTGTAAAAATCAGATGGTTTTATGTTATTGTGCTTTCCCAGTTTCTATTTATTCTGTTTTGATAGAAATAAAATTTTAGTTGTGAGTCAGTGCCTGCATTTGTCGTTCCTGGCTCATCCTCATTTTTCGTGCTGTTTATTCGCGCTAATGAATCCTATGTTATCAGGCGGCTTGTCCCATTCCACTAACTTTCTGGGAAAAAGAGACACGTGCAAGACATGTGCTATATATATATTACAAGCACAGCTAACCATAGTAGTCCAAAGATAGTAAACATGCACACACTGGTTGGCCGACTGATCAAGCACAATCAATATGAATGGATGAAGAACAGTCAAACAAGGTAGTGAAGGGAACCCACCTGGCTTGACAGACTGCACAAAAACAGGGTTATCGCCTGAGACAGTCAGACCATAGCCCTTCTCATCCCGCCGCACGATCAGGCACCGTTGCACCAGCAGAACACCTGCACACACACACAGGAATCCAGGAGAGTATTGTTTTGACGACATGTTTTTGCAGCTACATTGCACTGATGTCAGCGCATAGAGCTCACCTCTATAATATCAGCCACAAATGCAGCCTAACGTATATTTTAACTTAGTTCTGAAGTTCGTGCAAGCACAGAATCGGAAAGTGAAGCACCTACCGATGTAATCATCATGAGGGCACCCTTTGTAAATAACGTACATCAAGAGTTTTCGTTGGGTTACCGGAGGCAACACAAGAAGCGACACCTGGTGATGCAGAACCCAACCAGAGACCAACAAACCTAACACTGCAGCAACTTGCCCGCTTAGCGACTCTGTGTAAAGCATTGACATTGAGATCAATACTCACAGTATTTTCATTATTTTTTCTGACATACACTGATGCAACTGAAAAAAAAACAAACTTTCTTATATATCGTAGGTGGACAAAACACCACAAGATGTCGCTACTGGCTCCACTGCTGCCGTCAACAACTCCAGTAACTGGGCATCTGCAAACAAATCTACGGAAAAACCTACCCTAACACCGTGGGACGAACTAGAGCTTGCTGCTGCTAGGATTGTTATGCAAAGGGGACGGATTACTGCTTTGGCACTCTCCATCACACAATGTCATCCGCAATGGCATGTGTGATCAGTAGAGGCTGGATTTTTAGGCATTAAAAAAGCTCGTTTTAGGTGCCAGAAATAGGCAGGCAAAACAACGTCTTAGGCTTACAAAATCGTAAATACAGGCACAATAAATTTTCACATGAATGCAAATAATGTCAAACGAAGACGTGCGCGACCTCTATCTACGACAGGAAAACAAAAATCTTATTGCTTAAGATGGCACAAAGGCACCAGCAGTTCAACATAGACGTACAATTGTGCTTTGTCCCGCACTGCTCCCAGAACACGGTCTCTCCCGTGTTCTGCACGGTGAGTCAACTGTCCACTGCTGAATCAACACACTTCTGAGTGTCTTTTCATGAGAAAGGTAGAGCAGGAGCAGAGAGCCAGTTCGCAAAAAGATCAGAAGAGAGGGATACCTCCAATTGACTGGGTCGAATCCAGTAGAGCCAATTTCGCCCCTAAAGTGAACCACTGGCGTAGCCAGGCAGGGAGGGGGGCTTCGGGGGGTTCAACCCCCCCCCCCCCCCAGAACTTTTCAATTTTGCATGTGTGTATATACATGCACACATACAAATGCACGCACGAACATACATAAAGTATGCTTGAACCCCTCCTCCCTTCCGAAAAGATTTCTGGCTATGCTACTGCAGTGAACACCTTACAAAGTAAATTACAAACAAAACAAAATCCCGTGCACATAACATTTTTTTTTCATTTTCTTGCTTTTCATTCTCCTTTCTACTGTGTTCACATGACAGAACAGAAAGGGAAATCGTAGAAGCATACCATATCCACCCGGTGATGAGTGTATCAGTGTACCTTCTATCACACTTTATGGCAAGGAAGTCGCCTTCCTAGAAGGTTATCTGTAAGCTTCCTTTCCTTGGCGTAGCTGTTTTGTTGCTGTTGTCCTTGTTACTAGGGCTGAGCGGGTTATTTTTTAATTACTTCGCTTTCCACTGTTTTTCTGACGCAGCTCCTTGTTGTTTAAGCATTGTTAATGACCTATTGTTGGTTTTCTTATCATTTTTGACGCAACTCTTATGTGTCCAAGTTTTGTTTTTGATTTTTTATGCCGTTGTCAAAACTGTTTCTTTTACTTACACGACTCTTGGGTAAGAATTTTTTTAGTTCCGTTCACCACATGCGCAGAGTCTCTAGCCCACAAAAAGCATGTTTTTCCTGAATGGTGGGGTATTTTGTTTCCACCTTGTTAGGATGGTTCGTTGATGGCCTGTTTAGTCTAGATGGCGCTTGCTTCCTTAAGGGTTTTGATGTTAAGGCTTGGTGATTGCGCATGCGTCTTTCTAGGTTTATTTTTTAATGCAAGTGTTTCATGGTCTTTAACTTGGACGTTTTCTATCCCCTTTGAGCGGTAGGAAGCTGATTCAGCATTGGTGCACGGCCATGAAGTGGCTTTTTGGAGAGGTCTTGGCACTTTTGTTATCGGGTGGATGATTGACAAATTTTATAGCTCTTGCTGGTTGCTGGTATAAATTTTTCATGTTTGCTCAATAAACCTCAGTTGAAAGTTGAGCGCCTGTCCTGTGTGCCTCTTGTCTATGCTCCCGTTCCGTAGCGCTCGTTTGTTCCACATCAAGTATGAACCAACTTGCCCAAACAAGTCTTGCTAACACCACTGGACCTAACGCTAACGCATTTCAGTTTAACGAAATTAGTGCAGATCGCGTTTCAGTTCTACAAACATATTGTGTGACACCATCCAATTCCTATCACGTCATATTGATAAAAAATTGTCTGAAAGACTAGGTACAGACAGCGCTTTGGCATTTTGAGAACTACGTCACCTGTGGCTCTCTTGTTGAGACATTCGCCACTCTGCCTACAGAAGTAATTGCAGCGAGCGTCCTACACTGCCCAGCAGAGTGTTGTCCCAGAACAGGTTTATGATGGCTTGAACACAGTGACTCAATTCACGACCTCTGCAGTCCTAAGTGCGCAAGTACAGCAAAAGATTACTGCATTCTTCAAAACATGCTAAATAAGCAGAAATTCATATTCAAATAAGCAGCATTGCCAATAAAAGGGTTCAAATTTCATTTCAACAACTGATGTTTTCTTTAGCTCAGGATAACAAGTTGCAACATAGCTATTTCAGTTCAGTGAACTTTCACTTCAACAAACTTTTCCCTGGGGTCCCTTGAAGTTCGTTCAAGTGAAGTTTCCCTGTATTTAAAACAGCGTTTCCTGTGTGGTCTCCTAAAACTACCTGTGGATGCCCACAATAGCGATTGCTGGACACATTGGCAATGCCATGCTGGGAAAAGTGAAAAACAAGAAGCACATAGGCTTTTAGAAGGCACGGTTACTTTTTGTGAAACACTGAAATTATTACCTCAATAGTCATCTTCACTGTACACCCATACCCATAAGCTGCTCATTGCTCATTATGTTTGTTTGTGTGTGTGTGCGTGTGTACATGCGGCTGTGAGGATGCGCTTCCTACATGTGTGGTCTCTGCAGTCTGTTAGTGCCGCTGCCAAGATCTGAGCCTTTTGCTCAATGGTCCAGCCAGCATATGACAGTAAGAAATGTCTACACTAGTGTTGTGATAATGCTGGGGCAGTGACCCTTACACCACTCTCAATATGTGATAATAATAATAATAATGTCTGTGGTTTTATGTGCCAAAACTGCGATATGATTATCAGGTGCATGTATATATACACATGATTATGAGGTATAGTACACGGGCCTTTAGCATTTCGCCTCCACCGAAATGCACCACAGCTAGGATTGAATCCGCAACTTGAAGGGTGCAGCCAAGCACTGTGACTTCTTCGGCTTACTGGGAGCGCGGTACACACAACAGACGAAGGAAGAACCACAAAAACACGAGCGCTCACAAACACGAGCCGAAGAAGTATGAATTACCAACTAGCCCACCTTTCAATACTTTTGCAAGCACTGTGACCACTGTACGACCGAGGCGGACACCACTCTCAATACGTGATCAATACACAGAGGATGCATTTGAGGAGCCATTAGTGCACCATTCCAATTGTCTGCATGAATGCAACGCCACTTTTCAACACAAGTTAACTGGAATAAGATGCTACTCTAGGATGCAAAAAAGTTTGGAGAAGCACATAAAATACAATTATAAGGACTGCATTATGTATACGAGCAAAATAGCTCCCCCTGCATGGGTCTTGTGATTGTACACTGGTTGATACTGTTCGACCAACAAGTGAAGTCACACGTAATTTACACACCACTTTCTGGCACAATTAAGAAACAGTAATTCTTCATTTACCAAATTAAATGAGGTTCATTTTCGTCAATGTAACACACAGCCTTCTACTTCGCACCACTGTTAGAAGACATGCCCTGGGAAAAGAGACCAACCAAAGGTATCCACATTCTGCCTATCGGTCTCGACTGCCATATCGGTCTCAACCACAATGTGTGAACATTCTGTGCTTCCTTTTAGATGCTTGGGAAAGATGGCAAATGATGCCTGTGGCACGACACCCCCCTCCTCACCTTGGGTGTCGTATCCATCAGCAGTGTGGGGTAGCTCCTCCCGTTTCGGCAGTGCATCACCCTTGCTGAAGCTGCCCAGCCTGCATTCACACCAGAAAACACATACTTAATGAAACCAATTTTAGTCACTTGAGCATTAAAGGAACACCGACACAAAAATTTCGTCTCTCAACTTTTTCTTTGAAACACAAAGGGGGGGGGGGGGTGTCTAATGTGGTTATGGTAGTCAAATATCACGGAGTTGTTTATGACTCCTGCTCATGCCATATTTATTTAAAGGGGCCATCTAAAACTTTTCAAGCCCCATTTTTTACCTGCGGATAATGCAAACTAATAATTAAAAATACCTTCAACATAGCAAAAGCATCAACATCAAAATATTTAGCGTTTTCAACATGCAAATAGTTCACTACACAAATTAGCGTGTACTGGCGCTCACCAGAACCATTTCTGACAGAAAGGACGTTGTCGAGCGTTCACCTGTAACTGCTCAAGAACAAAGTTACAGTTGACATCTAAGAGGACAGACTTTTGGGCTAGTCCTGTCCTCTTTCTGTGGTCCCTGTCTTATCAGCGCTATGGCTTCAATGAAAGTTACAGTTAATCACATTACTGCCACAAAATCATCCTTGAGATTTGTTTTGTTTGCTGCACTTTTTACATAAAGGCACACAGATATGGTCATAAGAAAGAACTCTGAAACTACAAAACACTGTATGCGCACTGGCTGCCGTGGCGTCAGAACGTACAGAAATGCACACACGAGGTGCGTCTCTATGTGAAGGCTCCTCTTGTTGCCTGTGTACTCTCATGAGCAGCCTCACATTAAAAAATTTTGAATAACTAACCGAATAATGCATATTCAAAATACCAGATATTCTTCAAATACTTTTTGAATAGTTAAGGCTGAAATTTGGGCTAGTTGGTTTTGACATAAATACATAATATAGCGAAACAAAACAAGGACACACAGGACGACCGCTAGACTTCAACTTTTGCATCTTGCTCTGTCCTTGTTTTGTTCCGCTATATTATGTATTTAACTTTTTGAATAGCCAGCACCAATGGGAAAAGCCCAAAAGAACAAAATGTTGGAACAATGAGGGATCACTTTTATCGCTTTATTTATTCAATTACCAAGATGTGTGCAGCCCACATGTTTTAGAGACTGTTGACGCTGTGTTGATCACCGGGGGAAGGTGATTTTTGCCTTAAGCTCTAGCGCAGCAACATGTCCTCAGTTCACTGCCATCATCATGAGATTTATGATAATGTCACTTCATGAAACACTGTTTAATTTTTGTGTGTCAGTTTCATGTAAAAGCTGGTAACAAAGTACCATCTAGAATACTGAAGTAAATGCTGCATTTAAACTTGCTTACACAATATCTTGAATGCTCTAGTCACTGCTGCATGCAAGCTTACCTTAGTTTACATAATGGTAGCATTTTTGTCAGTTAAAGTAATGTTCCTTTGTTATTGTTAAAAAGTTTGTGAATATCTGTTTAATAAAACTGTATGGAATTCTAGTACTGTTTTGAAAACGGCTGGCTATTATTTGAAAACTATTCTAATAGTATTTGATTTCTATTTGTATTCGATTTGGTTCCAAAATTAACTATTCGCACACCCCTACTTGTTTTTTACGTGCTGTACACTAGTTTTATCCAAGAGGTGAATGTTTCCCACTTCAGTGAATTGTTTTTGCCTCGGGTGTTTCCTCGGGTTGTGGCACTATTTTGCTTGTTACTATGATAACAGCATAATTGGTACACTGGATGGAACAGGCAACCATGGGGCTTAAACATGCACTAAGCAGATGTTTGAAGCTCTGCCACTGGCAGTGTGGTGTTACGTAGTGAGCGAGAGAATTGAGACACGAGACCTGTGAAATATGAGTTGAGGGAAGCACTTTCTTTCTTTGTGCTTTGAATTTTATTTGCTGAATGACATCAGACTGCACATACCTATGAGTGCCGTTCGTGCTGTACTTATTGTCCATCCTTCAGTCTACGGAATCCGCAAATAAAAAATGCAGGTTTGTAAAGTGTTAGAGAGCCCATTTATTACAAGTTCTTTAATAAGAAATTCCCTTGTGGCCTCGTCACAGAAAGACTGTGCCACAGGGCACTACTGAAATCACTCTCCCAATTGTGCTTCTCTTGTAAACTGAAGCTTTTTCCTTTCGCCACATGGACTCCACTTTCCCCAGTGCAATCATAGTGCACACAAGTGGTTTTCAAACACCACATCAGGTTCAGTGACAATACACTGATTTAAGACGGGTTGCACTAACAGGTAGCATGCCCTCTGAGAAAATGAGGCTGTAATAACCCTGACTATGGTTATCTGAAAGGTGAATGTGAGACTAACGTTTCATGTCTGTGCTCCATTAAGCATCGAGCAAGCTTTTACAAAAGTCTGACCTCATAGTGCATCTAGTGCACAGATTAAATGCAACGAAAAGGTGTGAAACAGAATAAGCACTCACGAAGCAGGCATACTTGCAACATGCAGCACACATGTTACAACTTTAAAGCAATATGAAGTCAATACCTTGCACAGCCTCCTTTAGCATCACAACAACCAGGACTATAACTGTATATAGTAACTCTGGCTACAATAATTTTTGGCTGGCACTGAAATTTCAAGGGTGGCTCATTATATGATATACCACAGTACACTGCCTCCATCCCAAACAGTGAGAGCCTTCTCAAACAAAGAAAAGAGGCCATGATTATCTGCCTTCTTATTGGTCAACATGTAGCGTTAGTAGCAGTCACTGCACTGCACGGAAATGCAAGACAGAGGAGCTGTGCAAATCTGCTTCTATGTAACAGCCTGTATGTGTTCCGATTCCAGTTTTTCCTGTTACTGCCAAAAAACAACCAGCTGTGAGGACACAGCATGTCACTCTTGTCAATAACATTGAAGCAATACCTTAAAAACCAAAGTTAATTGGAACCTGACAGCAGCAATTGAAATCAAAGCCCAATGGTAATCTGAATGCACGTGACTGGCTACTTGCATGTTACTAAGAGCAGTAAGCAAAAACACTGTCTTGTGTTCCTTTCAAACGATTTGACTTTTCATCATGACTTTTCATCAAATTAGTTTAAAATGTGAGTTTCACCTGCAATATGAAGTGCAATGAACAGCAGCGGCAGCCACAAAAAAATATAACAATATTAAATAAAGGATGTATAGGCAATGGTTCAAGCGAATGCTTACATTTTATCACCTAATTGTAGTGTAGACAACATCAATTGATATGCATCAGTGAGTGCTGTACAATTTGAACATTGTGCTGTGATTAGCTTGCAAGCTATGCAAACAGAGTTATTGCATCAAGAACTGTGCAAGAGCTAGCAAATAGTAATCTTAATTCTCACTGAATTATACACAGAAATGACATCAAAGTGTGTCATCATTTTCTTGCATACTTATGCATTTGCACTCTTACCATCCATTATGGCTGCATAAGACTCAGTTGTTTCAACCAAACCTTCATGTTATAACTACAGCAATATGCTACAAAAAAAGGAAAGAAGGAATGTTTGTGGCTAACTATTATGTAAAAAAAAAATACATTTTCATTAAGCAATTATATTTTAAAAGAAAATGAAACATTTATGGTATAAAAGAAAACGTGGTTGCAAAAGTGTGTTTTTGAAATCAACACGAGACTTTAAAAACAAAGTCGCTGAGCTCTAGTGACTAACAAGAGTGGCATGCTCTGCACAGGGCAGCCTTACGTGCTCTTTCAAATCAACATGGCCTCGTTTTCAGTTTCTGGAGCCTGTTTAGGTTCTTATGCTTCTTGCTATCGGAATCTGATGCATTCTCTCAAATCTGGGGACCATGTCACTTTTTCAAGCAACGTGCAATAAGTACTCGTTTTGAAGTCCAATTAGTAACACTGTAAAAGCTGCTGAGAAGATATTTCTATGTATGCCCAAAGATGCTGCATAAATTTATGCCAATAAGTGTTTCATAATTTTTTTGTCACTACTGAGCAGCTACTGCAACACTATTACAAACCATACTGCAAGTGGGTGTTACAAACCCAGAATTTTAAATAAGTGACTTAAAGGGGCCTTGCAGCACATTTCCAAGTAATCATCGAATTGCTTATTAAAGGAGCTTATTGCCTCACGAATCAACCACCGTAAAAATTTTAGAATCCATCAAGCATGAGCGGAGTTAGACATTTGTCGCACGTTGTAATTGCTTTCTCTCTTCTCTTGTCCCAACGAGCACACTGGAAGCTAAGCAGGGAGGGATGGCACGAGGGAAAGAAGTTACGTCACACATGCGGCATGACCTTGAGCACTTTTTCTTTTCTTTTTTTTATTTGAACGCGTAACTTACTTTCAGTGTGATCATGCACGCGTGCGCAGGCACGTGGCAGCCTCCCGCAGCGGTCACAGTAACTATGCAGCTCACGATGCTTAAATCAGCCAATGGCCGTGAATTTGGGTATATGGCATCATTTGTCAAGAGAAGAGGGAACGATTTCTAGCTCACTTAAAGAATTAATTCTAAATTCCAGCCACATGCTGCACTTTAATATTTGGCTCGCTTGTTCTCAGGAGCCTCTACTACCGATCGGCAGCGTTTTCTAACCATGTTGAAAAAGTGTTGCAGGGCCCCTTTAAATCAAGCAATCCAAGCTGTTTGCTGTCAATTTTATATGCGCAGCGCAGCCTAACATAAACTGTTTTAAGCTATCCTCTTGTTGGGCCGGCTCCATCTGGCCATCCCAGATTTCAAACCAACAACGACCACTGTACGAAATAGTAAACATTTCTGGATGAACACCTAAGCCATACAACACACCAAGAAAGAAAAACAACACCACCACCAAAGTCTTCTTTATTTTACAGTGTTTTTGCCAGATACTCTACAAAATAGCATGCACAGACAACCATGAACCCTTTCCAGCAAATAAGCACAAGCATCCATATGGGTGTGTGTGGAGTGCCATGCTACGTACAAGCACTACCAGGACTAATATATATATATATATATATATATATATATACACACGCGCACACACACGTTCCAGTGCACAAAAGGAATGAGTGCGAAAGAAGCAAAAGCAGATGATGCGGGTGATGTGCACCAGAACTACAGATGGCCATGCACTCTATCCCTGACCAGCCCATCTGCAGCATCAAAGATACCATCCACCACTGCTTCAAGAACACAGCGCGGCACATTATACACAATGCCACCTCTACAAGGCTACATCTCTCAAACAAATCATAGGGGAGCATCAAACATTTCGTTTCCCTTTTATCAAGTCTTCACACACATGCAGTTTCATAACACACTAAAGTACTGCAGGTCATCATAAAGATAGCTTTCAATATAATACCCACCTCCAATTCTCTTTTTCATCATTGAAACAGTGTGGTAATCAACACCAGAAGTAGTTGTGTGCTAAGTATGTACTATCAAACTTTAGGAAGGTAGGATTGCTAACCCCCCAAGGAAGCCAATTACATGTTTCTGAAAACAAAAATTATATATATATATATATATATATATATATATATATATATATATATATATATATATATATATATATATATATATATAGTCCTCTTATATTCTGGAATCATTAGTATAGGTCAACCTATACATTTAAACAAAATTAAGTTTCAACATGGCAAACCTTTAATTACCATCACCTGTTGGCAGCATTCACAGTGGTGGCTGTTGACAGTTCTTTAAGTGACAAATAGTATTAGTTTTCTTAATGCTGTTCTTTCTTAAATCTTTCTTTTCTTAGTTTCCATTTGCAACAAATAAACAAAACACAATGAACAAGCCGCACTAGAGTTGTTTAAAGAATGACAGCACAAGGGAAGAGCAATTGGCATTATGGATATAAGTTAAGCACAAAATTTGCATGAATGTCACTATGGCAAAAGCAGATACATAGTACAACAAGAATTGAGAATTATATTGACAATTATTACAGATCTGCCCTTACGCTACACACCTGTGAAGACATGATATAGGCTACCAAAACAGACTGCAAGCACTACTATGGTAACCAAGTACAACATGCAGCATTTGATAACTATTTCCACTAGCAGGCAATTAACAAAACATAGACTGTGATGTCACTTTCACCGGAATGAGGTACAATGTTACAAAGGAACAGTTGAGAAATTGTTAGAATGCTCAGCAACTTCCAGCAGCCAATCCTTGTTCAAAGTGTGCCTAATGATTCTTCTGTCTAAAAGATCATGCCTTCACTCAATATTAGTCACAAAGCTGTGTTTTAATTTCTACACAAAGTGACCAGACTCATCTGTAATTATCATTTTCTACTTGTGACATGTTGTAGTGTGCCTTTATTTCTTTTTCCTTTTTTCTTCGCCTTTTCCCTTTGAGTAGAGATGGGTACATTGCCCCACTTCTCTTTCTTCCCTTGTGGTGCTCATATATTTTACATGAATAATACCAACAAGAAGACCTCCCCTTTTCACAAGTGCTCACAGAGATGCAGACCCATGTCCACCAATTCATGTACATAGCTGCAAACAATTCACGCTTTCATTCTACGTAAAGTGTGGGACAACAAATGAGAATGTCACATTCCTTGTTTAGCATCCCAATGCTGACTGCGCAATGCTAAAGAAAACAATAAAAGAGTGGGGCTGGACTTTCTTATAACGTAATATTAGTACATGTAAAGAAGAAATCTTCAGCTAACAGTTCTAAAAAAGCGAATGTATTGTGATTAGAGTACGTGTGAAATCACGGAGAGTTCAGTCAAGAGTTTTTAGACACTGGAGATATTTAAAATAATACAATACCATCAAGATAGAAGCCACAGGTCAATGCAATACTAATGAGTTCTCCCTGGTAATATGACTCTGCTACCCATTCAATAAAATATACATGCTAAGTGATTCTCCAAGTTACATTACTTATGCATATGTAAAGGAGACTGTCAACCTAAAAGCACTTATCATAAATGACAGTATCGCTGCTAGCCAATGTTCCTAAAGATTGCTCTACTTTAGGACCCACTGTGGCACACTCCTGCAACCAAACATTACCAGACAATATAATGAAACATTACTGCCTCAAGCACTATAACCACCACAAACACTCAGAGGTCGTTGGCAACTGTTTTCACGCAGCTTCCAAAGAGATCCATGTAGTCACAGGATTAATACCATTATGTTTATATTTGGTACTGAGTCACATGCTGTTCCTGATAACAAAATAAAAAGCTAAGCCCACAAGGACATGACTATAAAACATGCAAGACAATTAGTAAGAAGCAGCACAAGGGGCCTTTTAGGTCAACAGCCATATGTGCACCAAAGCTGGCATGACAGAGCAGAGCTTACAAGCATGTAATAAACTGAATGTGAAGCAAGCAACTGCTGCATTCGCCACTAGTGCCATTTGAGCAGCAACATGCAAGCTTTGACTAGAGTGCTAAAGCAACCTTATTTTCCGATGCCAACACATACACATATACATAAGAAAAAAATGCAGCAAACGGTGGGAGGAGCGGTCCTTACCGCACTGCATCTGTGTGCGCAGTGGATCCAGTTATCGATTTGTTTTTCATGCGTGTGCGAGCGCCTGAGTTGTGCCTGTGAGTGGACCGGGTGTGGCACCTAGACAAAACACAAGCGCGAGCGGTCACACAAGTAGACTGCCACAGCCTTTAACACCGTTTGACACCCACCAAGTTCGAGCTGTCATGCAGGACAACATGCTCAGAGCTGGCGAATGTGTGTGCGTCACATGACATGGAACAGACATTTCGACGGCCAAGTTGGACCTATTTTAGGCATAACACACAACTTTGGAAGCTGGTTACAATAAGCAAAGAGTCATGATCAGTTGAGAACATGCTGAAAGCTCCAGATCAATAAACACACTTTATAAGTTAGGTGCAGAACATATCTATATAGGGGATACATTACACGGCCAATGAAAGAAAGTAAACAAGAGTTTGTCAATTGAAGAACACAGAGAAACCTCTGCTTTTACTTTTGCTTTTTGTCAACATGAAACTCAATATTGGATTAACTGTAGAAAACAGCGCTAAAAGACGGGACGAAGAAAGGACACAAACCACAGCGCCGTGGTTTGTGTCCTTTCTTCGTCCCGTCTTTTAGCGCTGTTTTCTACAGTTAATCATGAACCAACCAGCCCAAATGCGTACCTTATTTCAATATTGGAGAGTAATTTTAATTCATGGAAGTACGGTACCTGATGGGGCGAGTTTGTTCATCTGCATCTTTACACACAGCACAAACAAAACAACAAGGACACTAGAAGGAGAACGTTGCAACACAAGCGCTGCCTCACAACTGAAGGTTTTATTCTCACAAAAATATAGAACCTCGCACAAGCGTGCACCAACACTCCTGGCCCTCCATCGACCATAGCACAGAAAACGAGAAACATGTACCTAAGAAATAGTTTTTGCTTTACTGTGCAATGCAAGCGGACGCCATGCTGACCCATCTATCAAAATACTTGGTGACTAATGTAAATGTTGTACCTTTCTAGACTTGTGTAATTGTTAATCCCCTCTATCTAATGTACATGTTTCCTGTTTTCTGCACTGTGGTTGATGGAAGGCCAGAGGCTTTGGTGTAAGCTTGGTGTGCGTTTTTCTATATATATGTTGTTTTGCAGCAGAGCTGTTATGGTCAAGGTTTGCCGTGTGTCATAGATAGAAAATTATCATCATCATGAACTGGCATGCACTGTCATCACCGTCTTCTTCATCGCCTTCTACTTCTGCTTCGCTACCAGAACACATGTGCCGATTGGTCCAGCTTGGGATGCAATGACTGATGGGTGAGAGAATGAGTACAGAGAGAGAGAAAAAGATACAAAAAAAGAGAAAGAAAGATGGAGAAAGAGAAATTCTTGGCTAAAAAGATTTCTTGGTGAGGCGAGGTTCAAACCCGTGTTCCCACGATCCGAAGGCAAGCACCGTAACCACTAGGCTATCCAGGCACGCCAGCAGAGCATAGTATAGCCTTTTATAGTATAGTATAGCAAAGGATGTGGGAAAGGAAAGTGAGGGTGAGCAGGAGAGAGAGGAGAACAAGTACAGAGAGAGCAAGAAATAAGAAAGAGATACAAAGAGAAATAGAAAGGGAAGAAAGTGAGAAAAAGAAAGCCAGAGAAAGAAATCGACAGAAAGATAGAAAGACACAGACACAAAAAAGAGAAAAAAAGAGAGCAAGCATAGCCTGCATAGTATAGAATAGCAAGGGGTGGAAAAGAGAGGTGAGAGGGCAAAAGCTTAGCCAAGCCAAGACCAGCTAGGTGGCCCACCAGCTCTGCTGTGGCCTTGCGCGCCTTAGCGCAAGCTGCACTAATTTTTTTGCGACAACGAAACGTTCAGTCGCAGGTACGCACTCATGTTGAGTCGTTGCTCTAGTGTCCTTGGTGTTTTGTTCACGCTGTGTGTAAAGATTTAATTCATAAGCACATTCCTGTGCTGTTTCCCCTAAAGCTGTCCTTACAAGGAGAGGTTCCCTGAAGCCAGCTGCATTGCAGATTGTCAGGGCGAAATGCTGCCACATTCAGTGCTGAATGAGTCATGGTCTAACATTTCGTTGCCATTTCCATTATTTTGCAGTCATGACATCTTCATGACCCATTCATGTCCCAGTCATGAATCTGCGCATCCCAAAGCATTTCCAGGGCTTTGTGAGACATGCTGCTGTTGCAGGCACCAGCTTCAATGAAATGTTAAAAAGCAAGAACAAATGTAAATAACACCGTTAAGATCACTGAATCAGATTCCACATTACAACTTACAAAAACTGTCTGCACAAATAGTGCTTCAGAAAAAAAGATTATGACTCTCATTTTATTTTTAAATGTTTCATACTTACCAAGTTTACTGACTTTCTGTCTTTCTAAATGATGTTACATCACCAGCCATGTATCCACATTCAGTGTTTAAGCAGGCAAAGATAACTGCTCCCTTGAACTTTTTTTACTAATAAACAATGGGGTCTGACTCTGCACAATAAAATGAAGATCACCACCATGTATCACATATTCAAGCTTTAGAGCCACAGTACGTTGTCAGCACACTTTGCTAGGGATTTCATCATAAAAAAAGGGTATCACACAACGGCATTATGTGCTTCTGCTCCTCTTTTCCTGTGTACGGTGTCAGCACACCCACCCTGTTTTTCACGGAAAATCACACCC
>NW_023615989.1:0-60001 GCF_013339695.2 Rhipicephalus sanguineus
GCAGAGATGTTGAGGCCACCGGGTTGTTTGCACCAGTGGTCGACGTCGCCGGTGATGAGGGACACCACGAGGGTTTGGCAATTAACCGAGAACATTCCCAGGAGAATGAGAAGGAGCATCCTCCTCTGGAAAGGGCCATGGCCGAAGGCTTCTGCGCAGTCGAACGACTCGCTTGTTCGAAGATCGGCGCTGGCCAGTTGCTGGGGAAACAATAAGTCCATCCTCTAGTTCCGAAATACACTGCTTGTGGGATTCAGGAAGCCTCGACTTCGCCAGAATGAAAGATTCCAGGCGTGAGCTGTACTTATGAGGACTAGCCCGAAGGTAGATTCTTCTTCTCCTTCGTCCTCGGCACGCGCTATTGCTTACCCTTTCAGCGCATGCCATTTGACGGCCTCACTGTACCGGATGGATGGATGGATGCTATGAGCGTCCCCTTTAAAACGGGGCGGTGACATGTCTGCCACCAGGCTCGAAGAAAAAAAAAAAAAAAAGCTTCCTTGTTTTATGTTGGCCTAATACCTTATCTACATTGATTAAATCTATGTTATTATACCAAAAAATATAAATTCACGGTCCTTCTCTCTGCCTCTTAAGGCAGAATGACCTTATTTTTCCCCCATTATTTATTTTTGTTCTTTATCTCTACTTTTCTGCCACCAATACTCTAACCGTCTCTTACTTATTTCTATCGCGGACGTGTTCAGCTTTCCATTGTTGTCCCTAAAACCCAAGGCTTCATGTAGACTCGTGCCCACACGTATACCTGGGTGAATATCGCCACATTCAATCAGTACATGTTCCATCGTTTCCTTAGTTCCCCCGCAGCATGTACATTGTTCTTCTTCGTTACTAAATCTCGCTTTATAACTACGCGTTCTAAGGCAGCCCGACCTTGCTTCAAACAGTAAAGCGCTTCCCCTTGAATTATCATAAAACCTTTCCCTCCTTATTTCGTTTTTTTCCTTTTCGGTAGTTACTCAGAGCCGGCTTCTTTTCCATCGCTGTCATCCAATAAGTCCTCTCCGCCTCTCTGACCTTCCGCTGAATGCTCCTTGTTGCCATATCGCCCGCACTGCTAGCCGTATATTTACTGGTGAGCCTCCTAGTTCTTTTTCTCCACTGCGTGTCAACGCTTTTTCTATACAAATACCTGAAAACCTTCTCTGCCCATCTACTCTCCTTCATTTTCCTCAGCCTCTCTTCGAATCTCATTTTGCTCTGCGCTTCCCTCACTTCAAAGCCTGTCCATCCCATATCACCCTTTACCGCCTCATTTGTCGTCTTCCCGTGAGCGCCCAACGCGAGGCGGCCCACCATCCTTTGATTTACATCTCAGGGGAATAGCGCCTCCAGTGGAGATCGCTGAAATTGAAACTGGAATTCCGTGGCCTCCAAAGTTGTCCGCCGCGCATCGGTAGACGATCTCGGGGCCTGAATTCAAACTTTTTTCGGGCTAATTTGCAAGCTTGCGACACCAAGTGTCGCTCGATTCGCTCCTGCCGCTGTCGAATTCTAGCCACCCTATCGCCGCGCTGTGACCCCCAAAAACATGGCACGCATCTCATTACAGCCGCCGCTCATGCGCAGGACCCTCCCGGAAAATGTCCATTGTAGAAAGAGAGATTTTATTAGAAGAACGTGAACTCGGTCTTCTAATCTTGTCCTGTCATGCCACTCTCCACGAGGTAGAAAGGGAAAGAAGGAAAAAGAGTGATGAAGTACGATGATTGGAAGAGGAAGTAGTCATGATCGGACAGAAACGCGTTTTATGGCGTGTGTAGATACCTCGACGAAACAAAACGAATACGACTTTAAATTCCCACTTGCATAAGTGTACTTATAAAAGAAAAAATTCTTTTTTTATTCTTAGTTTTATAATATTGTATTTCTTCTTAGTATTCTTATTCTAATCTCTATTCGGAACAACGATTGAAGCGACTGATCTGAATGTTTGAAAAACAAGTATTGCACTCTTTCTTGTTGCGTACTTTTTAATTAATTTATTTATGTATTTATTTATTTATTTATTTATTTTTATTGTCATCAACACTCAATACTCAAAATACTTTTTTTTTAATTTCTTAGTATCAATTATTGGCCAGTCCCCCAGAGTGGGTGTCAGCCATGTGGCAGAGGGCACAACAACACTTCATTGCACTTTGATGCGGTGTGAATGGGTACCAATGCATATTTCCTAAATATGACGCTTTCTATGCTTACTCGCTGCATACCAGAGTTGCCACTTTCCACTTTTAATAAGCAGACTTGGGCTTCTTTTTTTTTTCGCCTTGTAGATTTGTCCGGCAGGTTGTCAGATTTTTGTGGTGCTTCTTCGCGTTTTCCTTGCGAATATTGTTATTTTATTGCTCTTCGCATTCACTAATAGCGCGTGTGTTGTCAAATACGCAGGTGGCGCAAGGTGCCGCCCCGCATGTAGCCTGTACTAGGTGTGCAACCTCCCGTCGCAAAGTACGAAACTGTTCGTATCCATTCATCTATGCTGTGAAGCCTTGCCTGTCGCTGGCATCGTGATTCGTTGTTCGGTACTTTGCGCAGGGTGACTTTGAAGTTAATTTCTTACGATCCCTTCCTAATTGGTAATTAAGATATTTTTTCACTGTAACTAAACTACTTTCGAGAATGAGAAAATTTAATAAACTTCCGCTTCATTGGGGCTCCTTCGCAAAATTCGCGCTGCTTTTTTTTAGGATGATCATTTGCTTGTTACCATGGTGGCATCTGGCAACTCTTCTGCAGACATACGCACTTTCGTTGCTTAAAATAAGATGACTGCTCCCAGATTTTGACTGCTCCCAGATGACTGCTCCCAGATGACTGCTCCCAGATCCTAGAAGTTTTCTAGCCGTCCTACAAAGGGTGATGCACGTGCGATGGTATGTGCGTGGTTGACCTGGATGCGAGGATTGCATATGTTCAAGTGTAGAGCGACACTCCAAGCGAAATTCGCCGTCGTCGTGACGTTCAGTATAAAGTAGTAGTAGTAGTAGTAGTAGTGTAGTAGTAGTAGTAGTAGTAGTAGTAGTAGTAGTAGTAGTAGTAGTAGTAGTAGTAGACTTTTAGATGCGAAGCAGCTTTTGCTCGGGGCTGTGTCCGGCGGCGGTGGTGGCGTCCGCGCTCCACTGCGCATGCGCCTCCTCTTTCTCCCACTATCCTCCTCTACGCAGGTGTTCGGTCGCCTTCTCTCTTCTCCTCCCCCGCGCTGCAGCCGCGGCGCAGCCTCTCCTCCACGTGATGCATCCGCGCCGCAGCCAAATACATCCTGTAACCCACTCTCTCCTCTCCCTCCCCCATTTCATATGTATATAAGCGCGTGCGCTCGGTCGGCTTCAGTCATTCTCGGTTCGCTCCCATTCAGACTGAGTTGTAACGTCAACGTCGGTGCCACTCGTTCACTCTGCGCTAACGGAAAGCAACGCACAAACACAACGTAATGATAACGCAAACACTAAATACAAACCTCACACACTAACGGAAACGCCGACTGAGCGTAACGGCAACTTGGTGTGCGCCCCAATGCTGCTTCGCATCCCCTCATGGTTTCCTCGAGTGGGAGATGGTGTAATTTTATTCAGCCAAATTCATAGGCCGAGCATTTCGACCGCCTACGCGATCAGTCGACGCTGTTCTTCCCCTTCGGCACCGATTCAATCGAGCCAGGTTGTGATGTGGGAGGATAAGAGCTGGATTGCTGAGCAGTTGGGCAGTAGAAAAGGCAGTGTGACAGGTCTGCATATGTAGATGGGCAATTGGGACAGCGGGGGTCCGATCTACATTTATAAAGAAATAGGCGAGACGGGGTGATCAGGCAATTCATTTGGATGTGCCGTAGCATTCGAGCCTCTAGCAGAGTGAGCGATGGATGAGGAGGAGGGTAAAGACGCTTGTCGAGTCGGAGCTGTAGGTATACCTCCTTGATAGTACGGCGCAGGGAGAAAATAGCAGTGTTCTAGTGGTAGAGTGTCCGCCTTTAATGCGGGATGAACTGCGTTTCGATTCCCGCTGCTGCCTGGTACCTACAGGTTTCTATAACAGGGAGAGAATGCCACCTTCTTGAACAGATGACCTCTTCCTTCCACTCTCTTCTATTATTCACTCCTCTTTCTGCATATCTTGTTATTGCATTTCGTTACATCTTTGGCCACATGATGCATATATTATTAAGGCGAAAGCTTTAGATGCCTCATCAAGTGCGAAAAGTTGCCGGCGGTGCCAGAGTACCCCTCGGCGTCAACGCAGTGTCTCCTTCCACCGGGTGGAAGGAGGACGTTAGGTGGGCAAAGCGTTCGGTTCACCCATATAGCCGCTTAAAACCGGCTTGACTTGGCTTGAGTGTGTAAAGTAGGTGGCGGCAGAGTAGCGTTCAGGCCTGTTTGTGTGGCTTGCGTGGTGAGTGTTGGCAGAGGAGGCACACTACTGTACTGGTGTTGATATTGAGCGTGAACCGTGTGCATTATGTGTGTTGTAGAAGTCGTAGCAAGGTCGTTTGCCGCTTTTGTTGCGATGTCCCTCCGGTTCAGTGGACCACTGCCAAATCTATAAGCAATGATAACGAGCTGTACGAGCATGAGATAAAGGCCATGTGTTACGTGATTTGTGAAATGTGTCTGTTTGACGCACAGCTTGTACTGTGGCGTACGTGTATGTGTGGTAAGTGCGTGCTCTGCGTCGCCCGTTTGTGTAACTTGCGTGGTGGGTGCTGGCAGGGGAGGCACGGCACTACGCACTACTGTACTGGTGTTGATATTGAGCGTGAACTGTGCGCATTAACGAGAACCGCCTCTGACCCTAGGGACGTGATCGCGTTGTGTATGTTGTAGAAGTCGTAGCAAGTCGTTGCCGCTTTCGTTCCTGCGATGTCCCCCTGTTCAGTGGACCATTGCCAAATCTATAAGATATGATAACGAGCATGAGATAAAGGCCATGAGTTACGTGATTTGTGAATGTCTGTCTGACGCACAGCTTGTACTGTGGTGGACGTGTAGTGTGGTAAGTGCGTGCTTTGCGTGGATCGATCACTTAGTGTTGGAAAGTCATTTGGGCGAAGTGTACTTGAACCATCACTTTTATTTAACGGTGCGGGCTAGGGTTACGTCCAGACATACTCTAGCCGTCGCTATCGTTACGCCCAGACGTAACTACAGCCACCGCTAGCGTTACGTCCACGGGGTCCACGGTGCAATTCTTCCGTGGTTACGCGTCCTATGCGCAGACTAAAACAACTCCTTGCTGTTTGCAATCTACTGTCCCTGAGAATATTTGACGTAATTAAGTTAGGGGTGGTCACCTTGTGGTCGGTGTGAAAGGTTAGACGTTTACACCTATAGCCACTGTAACTGTAACGTTCAGCACGGCCGCTCGCTGAATTAAGCGGCCATACATTCAGTATCACTGTCGTATCACCGATTTACCAGCATCACTTGTGTATTGAGACGTGCGTGGTTTGTTTTGCCGGACTGTTTCGCGTATCAGCAGCTCTGTTGTCGAGACAGACCAGCTGACGCACTTTAGGAAGACGTTAATTTCGGCCTCCACCGGAGCCACGCTGCCTTCAGCCATCTTCTCGGCTGCTGCCTTTTCCTTAGCTTCGTTGAGGCGGTCAACCTCAGTTTGGGGCAATCACGGATAGTGAAATAACTGCAGGTCTCCATCGAACTTGATGTAAGTACGGTTTGCGTGCCCGTGTTGATGTATCACACGTCCACTAGGGTTACGTCCATACAATAACAATCGGTACAGCTGCCCCGCGTGTGTACACATAAATCGTCTTTAGAAAGCCTCCTTCCGTCCAGTTATGTTGGTGCAGCCTACTTGGCCTACTCGCAACACATTGTTGCGAGATTGGGCTCACCGTCGCGGCGTTAGCAGTGTAGTGGATGGGCGGTCGGCGGCACATATCCAATTAAGTGTTGCACATATCCAACTTCCAAGAAAGCGCGTTGACTACAGCCCAATGGTGGTATATACGCCCTCCATTGCCACATTAATGCACGAAGCCGTCCTAACGTTCCTATTACGTGTGTGAGAAGTGCAATCCGCCAATCAATGGGGTACTGGCCTTCGGCGACAGTCGTGTTTTCCACTGTGCTCGATGTTTTTGTTTTTTTTCTTGCTTTATTTGTACGTGCTTAGGTTGTGTTCTGCCCATACTACAATATAAATGGTGTTGTGCGACTGAACCAATATACTTCTTGCTGTAGCGGCTACAAAAAAAAAAGCCTGTATTTCTGTGTAATTATAGTTGAAGTGGAACTCTGTGCACTCTGCTTTTCTGTTTGCATGATTCCGTGTACCCAGGCACGTAGCCAGGATTTTTTTTCGAGGGGGGCCCAAGGCCTAATTATTCGAAAGAAAGTCTTTTCATGGTAAAAACAAAAAAAATTGCCCGGGATTATAAAAGGCCAAACGAATTTCGGAAGGGGGGGGGCGGGCCCCCCGGGCCCCCCCCTTGCCTACGTGCCTGCGTGTACCTCTCTAGAAGTGCGTGACTTGAGGTCTTTTTTACTGCTAACCGGTCTTTGCAGACTACAGTTCATGCTTGGTATCACAAGGATTTCTAAATCGCCAACACTTCACGAGATTGCGAACAGTCATTTACGAAAAGTCCTTAAAACACAGTTCTCTCCCGACTGACTGGAAAATGGCATCGGTTGCTCAATCTGGCCCGCGCAACGTTATCAATAACTACCGCCCCATTTCACTCACTTCTGTGTGCTGCAAAATTCTTGAACACGTTTTATATACCGCCATTGTTAAGCATATAGATAGTGATTCTTTATTGAACTCAAACCAGCACGGATTTAGACATGAACTATCGTGCGTCACACAACTGGTAGAGTTCACACATGTTTTAGCAGCAGCACTGGACGATAACTCTTCGGTTGATTGTATTTTCCTCGACTTTCAGAAGGCGTTCGACACCGTTTCGCACTACTTATTACTGCAAAAACTGTCCAGCTTTGACATTAATCCCCAAGTTATTGCATGGGTTGCTGAATATTTACGTGAGAGGCGACAATGCGCAGTTGTAAACGGCGAACAGTCTGCAATAACTGATGTTACGTCAGGGGTGCCTCAGGAATCAGTACTGGGACCCCTTCTTTTCTTACTTATATCAATGAGATTAACGAAAACGTACAATATCATATTAGGCTATTTGCAGATGACTGCATATTATACCGCAAAATTACCTCTGAAACTGACTGATCTGTGATCCAAAACGACTTATGTGCGATACACGCATGGTGTGAGCGATGGGAAATGAAACTGAAGCTTAAGAAAACGGTGTGCATGAGGTTCACCAGAAAAAAAAAAAGTCCAGGTGAATTCGAATACACAATAAACTGCTCACCGGTAAAAATGGTGTGCGAATACAATACCTAGGCGTTTACTTTTGCCCCTCTTTATCATGGCGTCGGCATGTGGATTATACCGTAGGTAAAGCTTGTCGGAGTTTGGGATTTTTGCGACGAAATACACGTGCATTTCTACAGCAAACCCGGGAGTTATTATATAAAACATACGTAAGATCAGTGCTGGAATACGCGTGCTGCGTGTGGGACCCTTCAACAGCATCAAAACAAAGAAAGATTAGAAAAAGTTCAGTCCATGGCGGCAAGATATATGTGCTTAATATACCCATGTATGACAGACAGTTTAGTTCACGGAATCTAAGGCGATATTAAAATGGAAGTCTCTGCAGCATGCGAAGAGCGTCATTTCGACTGAAGCTATTACACAGCATATAACAATTTCATACTCGAATTCCCCGTGACGTATACATTAACCGGCCTCACTACACATCAGCACGCAAAGATCACGAACACAATTAAGATAAGAGAATATAAATGCAATACATCGTCCTTCAGCAACTCTTTTTTTCCCAGAACTATCAGTCAGTGGAATCGACTTCCTTCCACAATTGTAGGAATTTCGTCTAATGACGCATTCTTTTCTGCAATAAAAATGATTGAATCTTTTGACCACTGAGCCTTAAAAGAAATCATGCGTACGCCTGGTAATCACCATGATCTATACTGTATCCCATTTGTAAACTGCGTTGTTTTCTTTTAGTGCTTCCTTTGCATCTTGTGCTGTACTATATATTTACCACTGCCGCGCTTTGTTGTAATTACTGTTCGCATTGCCATTAACTATTATCACTGTGCTTTCTGTTTATTTTAGATTGTTTTCCCAATGTATACGACATTTTGATGTAGCTGTGTTCGACGCAGCTGTGTACGTTTGTGTCGGCGTAGAATAATCTACATTTTCATTTGCACCTGCAACTTTCATGCTTGTTCTTCTTCTTTACCCCCCCCCCCTCCACTCTACGTAATGCCTGTATGGGCGCTATGGGTATTAAATAAATAAAATAAAATAATAATTGTGTCTCAAAAATTCTGCATTCACACCTCCATACCGACCCGTGCATGCACTCACTTATTAAAAATATAAAACAGCGCTTTTTAAACACAAGACGAAGGAAAGAAGAGACGTATGCGTCCCTCCATTCCTTCGTCCTTGTGTTTAAAAAAGCGCTGCTTTATATTTTTACCATGGAACCTCACCAACTCGTCCAATTTGCGTGTCTTGCTCACTTATTAGTCTGCATACAAGCCTTGGAAATTGAAATGCTTGTTTATATCGTGCAGACATACGTACAAGCATTTGATGCTGTGCTAACACAACGGAATAGGCTGCCCTCTGAGGACGCGCGCAGGACGTTCGCACACTAGCGAACACGGTGTGACTAGCAGACGACGCAGGGAGCCATAATCAGCTGCTAAAGTTACGTCCACCGTGTGATTCACAATGCGCACTTAAGTTTAATAATTATCTTGCCAGTCTCAGTGGTTGGCTCGTGTCACTGGGACGCTGTCGCTTCGCGGTGCGCCGTCGTCGCTCCACTATTTTGCTCGAGTGGCTGGTGTCACTACAGCAAGAGTATGGAGCGCGACGTAGGCTGGGGCGTCCACCGCTGCCACCAAGGCGATTTCCTTAAACAAAAAATATTACGGCGCCCGTGGAGCACTTAATAAAAAAAGAGAGAGAAGGACAACAGCGAGGTTCGAACCAACGTCCTCGCAGATCCGAGCACGACACGTACTAGCCCGCTGCGCCACTAGAGCCGATCGGTTCGGTGCGTCTGATCTCACGCTGGACGTAACTTTAAGATTTGTTATTCTTACGTCCAGACGTAACTGCAACGGCTCCATAGTTACGTCTAGACGTAACGCGCTAGACACTCCGTTCTTCCTTTCCATCAAGAACCACTACTATTACAGACATTCACAAATCACATACACATGGCCTTTATCTCACGCTCGTTATCGTTGCTTATAGATTTGGCGGCGGTCCACTGAACACGGGGGACATCGCAGAAACAAAAGCGGCACGACTTGCACACCGAATCACTTTCTACAACACTCTACACAACGCGACCACGTCGCCACGGTTACACCACGGCCAGAGGCGGTTCTCGCGCACACAGTTCACGCTCAAAACCACACCAGTAGTGCCGTCTCTGCCAACACCCACCACACCACGCAGAAATAAACGGCGGCCTGAACGCTACTCTGCCGCCACCTACT
Source organism: Rhipicephalus sanguineus (assembly GCF_013339695.2). NCBI lineage: Eukaryota > Metazoa > Arthropoda > Arachnida > Ixodida > Ixodidae > Rhipicephalus > Rhipicephalus sanguineus. Next base: position 9,615 of record NW_023615989.1, read on the forward strand.
TATACACTTCAAGCCAAGTCAAGCCGGTTTTAAGCGGCTATATGGGTGAACCGAACGCTTTACCCATGGCTTTACCCCACCTACCGTCTCCTGCCACCCGCGCGCAGGAGACGCGGCCGGCGTCAACACGAGTGATGTGAAAATCATCACGTGATGTCGTCACCACGTCATGATGTCCCAGATCGTCAAAATTCATGACGTCACATAACATGACACCGTCGCTTGGTCAAAAGGTGGACTCTTCACGGAGGCAGTGTAAAACCAAGTGAAGTGCAGAAAGCTTGCAATGCCTCCGATCCCGGAGGCAGTGCAAAATCACGTTCGGCGCAGAAAGCTTTCGGAGTGCGAGTGGTGTGGAACAACAAATCGACCGAGAAAAAAAGATGCCTTTCGCCTTTGACTCGTCTCAGGCGAATGCAAAGGGACCCTGTGAGTTATTTTGTTAACGTACATCTGATGTTCATGTGCCATTATTGTCTGTATAACAGTACTTGTTTCATAAAATACAGAGCAGGAATCTGCAACCACTAGTGATTTGCTAGTCTCCTATTTGTGCATTCCTCGTTAGAGTGCGATTGTTTGCACAAGATGTTTAGCCACATGTTCGTTTATATATACTTTAGCAGTCATATGCTCCTACTTATTTCTCATTGTCTACGTAATTAACATGCAATAATTGTATACTGACAGTCTTGTACCGAATTTTTTGCTATATTTATTCCTTAAAGTTCTAGTCAGCAAATCACAGTGATAGTTTTGTACTTGCAACATGTTTCAATAAAGCACTTTCAAACATTTTACCACTGCGCAGTTATAGTGCGCAACGCACATTTCCATCGTGCATTCATGATGCGCATGCACGAACTCATTACAAAATGATTGTCACAAGGCCAACATCAGTAAACGTTCTGGCTTTTTAACAGCGGAGCTGTTTAAACTTTTCGTTTGACCGTAGAGCGTAACCGACAACACGAGTTGCCTAGCAACCACTAGGCACAGCTGTGCTTCGCTTCCCATAGAAGGAGAACCATATGATTGTGTTGCTATGGACGATAGAACGAGAAAAGAAAGAAAGAAAGAAAGAAAGAAAGAAAGAAAGAAAGAAGAAGAGAAAGAAAGAAAGAAAGAAAGAAAGAAAGAAAGAAAGAAAGAAAGAAAGAAAGAAAGCAGAGAGAGATAGAGAAAGAACACAGAGAGTTAAAGAAAGAAAAAGAAAGAAATAGAGAAAGAAAGAAAGGAACAGAAAGAAAGAGAAAGTAAGCATAGCATAGCCTTGTATAGTATAGTATAGCAAGAGCGTGGGAAAGGAAAGTGAGGGTGAGGAGGAGGAAAAGGAGGAGTGGAGAGGGTAAAGCATTGCACATCCATGCATAGTGTGCTATGAAGAGGTGGTGGGAAAGGGAAGTGGGGGAGATGAGGAAGGAAAGGAGGAGGGGAGAGGGTAAAGCATTGCAGAGTCATGTGTAGCGTGCTACAGCAAAGGGTTGAAAAGGCAAGTGAGGGTAAGGAGGAGTGATTTGAGGGAGAAAGGAGAGAAATGAGGAAGGGAGAGGGTAAAGCTTAGCATAGCCATGTATGGTACAGTATAGCAAGAGGTGAGAAAGATAAGAGGGCGACGAGGAGGGAAAGGAGGAAGGGAAAGGGTAAAGAATAGCATGCTCTTGTATAGTATGTATAGCAACGGGTGGGAAAGGGAAGTGAGAGTGAGGAGAAGAGAAAGGAGGCGGGTAAGGCCACCAGCTCTGCTGTTTCCTCAGTCTTCGCATCACTAGCGCGTAGCTGCCCCTATTTTTTTTAATGTCACGTTGTGATTTTGACATTGCCTTTCAGGCAGAAGTTCATGGGAAGGGTCAAGCTTGAACAGATGAAAAATCTTCGAACAGATTGCTTCGCTGAAGCAACGTTTCGACAAGTGGACTTGTCTTCGTCGAGGCAGCAACTGACCAAGGCAAGTTCACTTGTCGAAAGGTTGGCTTCGGGGACACCCTCTGATCAAGGATTCTTCATCTCTCCATTGCCTTTCAGTACCAGAGGGTTCTGTACGCTAGATACCGAACTGCTTTTTGCCTGGAACACGTCCCGATGTCATCCTAAAATGGTCCTAGTTGTACATACCTGGGATGTTCCCAATATCTACTCTGGACGGACAAAAAATTAGCGCAGAACATCCTCGGGATGTACGAATGTCAAGACGGTGACGTCCCGTGGACCTACTGCGGATGCCTTTGTATTGTCTGGGAATACGTTTGCATCCTGCTCCATCACGAAACGCTTCCTTTGACGCGTTACGCACCGTAAACGCGAACCCTTAAACCCACGTTCCGTTTACGGCACTTCTAGCTCACGGCGGGCAAATATTCCATACACCGTTACCTGTTTTGCAAAACTGTCCCGTTTTGTTAACCCGAAGCGAAAGGCGCGCAGCCCCGTTCGCAAATGGCGGTATCGGCATGCACGAATCGCGACTAACGTTTACTTTTGCCTTTACTTCAGGAGTAACGCCGACCAAGCGAGAGGAAAAAAACACTGCAACAAAATCGCTCGTGGCAGTTCATTCTCCCGTTGTGAGCTCGCGAAACACGCACATAAAAAGAATCCTAGCGCTACTAAAATGCTATCGCCCTGCAGACCAAGCGCATTCGCCGACCGAAAACTAGCTCGACAACGAAGCGCGCTACATTTAAGAAACAAGAAACAATAAACTTCAGCGCCAGAAAGCTGCCGATTAACGGCGTAAGCGGCGTAACTGAACCATGCAGACGGCGCACAGCGACACACTCAATTTCACGCGTCACATGTAGACCTGCGGCGTAGCCGGAGACTTATTGGTCAGCAACAGTAGTGGAACGCATTGAGCGAACGGGCGAGTGAAAAAGCGTGTGTGTGTGTGTGTGTGTGTGTGTGTGTGTGTGTGTGTGTGTGTGTGTGTGTGTGTGTGTGTGTGTGTGTGTGTGTGTGTGTGTGTGTGTGTGTGTGTGTGTGTGTGTGTGTGTGTGTGTGTGTGTGTGTGTGTGTGTGTGTGTGTGTGTGTGTGCGCGCGCGCGCGTGCGCGCGCGTGTGTTGAGAAAGTGGGCCTTTGCTTTCCGTGCCTACATCTGCGCGATTCCGCGCTTATATAGCGGATCGGAATATGCGTCGCACGTCGGTATATAACACACGTCAGGGCACCATCTTTTGCCGATGACTGCGGGAAATAGTAGCAAAGAGTAGCCACGGATGGATTCTCAGCCTATTCATTTCGCATGCAACTGTGTAGGACATGTCTTGTAAACTGCATATATCTCAAATGTTCTTTACCTACGTTTCCACTGAACACGAGGAGATGGATGCAGGGGCGTAGCCAGAAATTTTTTTCGGGGGGGAGGAGGCACCTCCTTGATGTGAAGTGGGGGCCGGGCAGGCAGATGCGGTCGAGTGTCATTTTTCGCTGTGTATGCCATGGCAAAAAATAACTTCGGGGGCGTGGGGGGGGGGGGGGGGGCACGGGCCCGGTGTGCCACCCCCTGACTACGCCACTGGATGGATGGTGCTGTAAGCGTCCCTATTTAGGCACGGCGGCCTGTGAGCCACCAAGTAGTTTCTCAATGTTTGCGTATAACAATTTATTATGTTTATCAATAAAATTGTAATGTCATAGCTCACTTCCCTGTGTTTTACGGTAAAGCTTTTTACGCTGCCTCGTTTTTTTATTCTCACTTTTCTGCCACCAATCCCCCAACCACAGTTGACATATTTATATCGCACATTTTTCTTCCTCTGTAGTGAACTTACATAACTATTTTTGTTCGTGGTTCAGTTTTCTATTACCTTACTCGAGTGCACACATTTTCTTCTCGTTTTGCAGTTTGTTTGTATTAGTCATGTGTAGAAGCGCTATGGCATCCTGACCTTTGTGACCTTTTTATGAATATTGCTTTTCTGGGACCACGCACCGAACGTTCAAATAAACTCGCACTTAAAAATCAGGCAGCGTGGCTGATGGAGCTGTTTGGCACCTACTCGACTTCTTCGTTTGGCCTGTTCTATTCAGGGCGAAAGCAATTCTATCTTATACCTATTGTGATTTCGTCGATGTCAGTGAACACGAGGCTTCAGCTGGACTCAGTGGGAGAGTGTATAGACATGGCAACGCAACAAGTAGAGCACGGTTTGGCAATTGCCCAGCATGATATGAATGGCAATGTGTGGTACAGTAAACTTGGCGTGTTTATGGGATATATGTCACGGCCCACCTTAAGTTTCACCCTTAGAATGACCTCTGTCGAATTTGACCGTTGATGAGTCTAGTTGGGCTCGGGTGAGAACTGGCTCGCACAATGCCAAACATTTGGTTAGGGCGTTCTCTACACTGCCTTGGCCCACTCACGAAGTGGACTTTGTCCACCCCTGAAATTTGGGTGGCCCACCCCCGAAATCGACTTCGCCCACTTCGACAATTGATTTGATCTAGAAGGATCCGTTGATGGCCTATTTGGTACATATCTTGATATATGCTGAGTATGTACAGCGCTATGAAACGAATACAAGAGAGACACACAAAAGACGTAGAGCGGTGCTGTGATTTGGCCTACGACCACTCCGAAAATCAACCCGGCCCACCCCCAATATTGACTGCCGAATTCGAAAATTGACTTGAGGTTCATCGAAAACCGACATGGCCCAGCCCAAAAATGGACTTAGCCTATTCGGCGAGGCTTCGGTTAAACGAAATATAATAATAATATCTGGGGTTTAACGTCCCAAAACCACGATATGATATGAGAGACGCCGTAGTGGAGGGCTCCGGAAATTTCGACCACCTGGGGTTCTTTGACGCGCACCTAAAAGCACACGCGCCTCAAACATTTTCGCCTCCATCGAAAATGCAGCCGCCGCGGCCGGGATTAGATCCCGCGACCTTCGGGTCAGCAGTCGAGCAACCACCAGACCACCGTGGCGGGGTGGTTAAACGAAAGAAATGCAGCAGTTAACCAAAGGCCTCACATCGCCTGAAGCGGCTCTCGAATGTGTTTTCGCACAATACTACGTTGCTTGGCGGAGCCAAACCATCTCATTTTTTTAGTGCTGCTATAATGTCAAGTAAATTGAAACCACAAGCCCAGCGTTCCGCTATAACCACTCTTGGCATAAACTTATATCACAACTACTCTGGGCTATGCGGGGACACCCTGCTCATGTATGTGTTATCGCACGTGCAGTAATGAACAATTAAAATAAGAACACTTAAACTACGAACAATGGATTCCTCCAATACACTTAATGCCAGCATGATATCATCTTGCGTACGCTTACTTTGAGGACCGAACCATATGTGGCGAGGACGTATATTACCACATTGCTTATGTGGTGATCGTGGCCACAGCAGAACTTAGTGTAAAGCTGATACTGGATAGCTGGTCGTTCGTCTTCGTTGGTCTCTGTCTCGTGTCTTCCCTTGCGCTGTAATCACAATTAGTGTAAAGGACGTTTGGAAATGGCCAGTGTCAGTGGGTTTTTACAACCGCCGAATGTTGGCCTTTACAGTCCGATACTGACATCCCCAAGACGTCAAACGTTTATGATCTATCTTGAGAAAAGTTAGCTATTGCGTCTTATCTGCACTACTAGTTCTCATTGCGGCGGCCACTTCAGCTCATTGACATCATGATACGAGCAACACGTGATTCGCAAAGAGAGATCATCCTGAAAATACTAGGACTACAAGAGAAGAAAAAAAATTATCAGAAACTATAAAAAAAATACACCATCTCCCGCTAAAGGGGACCATGAGGCGATGCGAAGCCGGAGCACTTGCACGATCGCGTTCCGTTGGCGTTCGTTGGGCATGCTACCGACCTCGCGTCGTGGAACGCGAAGAGGGACGCTACGCGCGTCGTATCTTCCATCTAGCCTGGCCGTTAATTCTCACAGGGCAAGCGGGGAACGCGGTCGACAGGCGGGCGAGAGGGGGGCAGCGTGGGAGAGGAGAGAGAAGCGGAGGGGACGCGCATGCGCTCGAGCTCATCGCGGCGTTGCGCAGGAGAGAATTTCGGCATGTCTAGCCCGCGTTTCAGACGAAGAGTGGAAAGGGGGACGGGAGAGGGGAAGGGGAGAGGGTGAGTGGAGAGGGTATGCGCATGCGCAGTAAGGGTGGTCACGCCGCACACCACCAACACCACCACCGGATTGAGCTCCGCCTTAAGATACTTCGCATCTAATAAAGTACGCGATAGAAACTCTTAAAGAACTTACACCTGCTTTCTAAATATATATAAACATATTAATGACCCTCAGGACGCTCGCGCTTCATGGGCCTCTAAACAACCTCTGAGAGCACAAAGGAAGAGCGAGTTATTCGCTCCATGCGTTTCCCGCCTATTCGGCCCCATTAGGGACGCCAGCAGTTTGCTCACTTGACGTCATGACGAAAAGGCTCTCTATTGGTCATATACGTGGGATGTCGATTCTGAATTGCCTCCTACTCTGCTTTGCCATTCAGTCATACGGCCAGGCGTACGGCCGATTCTGGCCTGTGTCGCACGACTATCGTGCGCGATCAAGTGATTTCACTTAGTTTTGTGCGTTTTCGACTGCGCGAACGGAGATAACAGCATGGGGCCGAAGAGCTCAACGCTTAGTGCTGGCATTATCCACGAAGAAATAAATATGACGAAATAGAGCGGCGAGGAGGTGATAGCTCCTGTGGGAGAGGTAGTGAAGGCGAGAAAGAAACCACTCAAGTCTTTAACAAGGGGCCATTTAACCACGAGACATCTGTTTTCGATAAGCCCAATTTCCCAGCCAAATCAAGTGTCTCCCAGTATGTCCTGCTACGCGCGCCAAAAACCATTCTACAGAGGCAAATGCCTGAAGCGCGTGCCGCAAAGCAGCTGCGAAGCGCAGCATGCTTCGACGCCTTTTTCAAGCGACTTATGGTGAAGAATACCTTCATTAGTTTCCCAGACAACAGCCAGGTCCACAACGCTTACCTCGTCTTTAGTTTTCACGACTAGATCAGGTTTTATATATACCCTACTTCCCTCCTCTGCAGGGGTGTCAGGGGGTTTCCCCCAGCCTGAACACAGAGGGAGTCAGGACCCCCGTGATCCCCCCATGCTTTACCCTAGTTTGCGCGGATACGCGCTCCAACAGGATATGAAAGTTTCAACCTTCTAAGTGAACCGACGGCATAAGCGAGAGTGCGAATCACGACTACGCTTTTTAAGGCTAAAGCCTTATATGCCTCATGAAACGTGAAAGTGGACCGTCTGCATCGGAGGCGGCGTCAACGTGACTCGAGAGTGATGCAAAAAAATCATCACGTGATGACGGCACATATGACGTCATTATGACGTCACAGACAGCCGCAGTTCATGACGTCAAATGGTGGTGTCAACACATGATATCGTCGCTTGGACAAAGGTGGTCCGATCACGAAGGCAGTGCCAAAGCAGCTGAGGTGCAGAAAGCTTGCAATGCCCCCGATTCTGGAGGCCATGCAAAACCATGCTAGGTGCTGTGGAGACAGGTCTGCGCGAGGTATACTCTACGAGCGCGACCGGGACGGGAGGCAACGCTCCTCCACCACCGCAGCACACAAAGACGCTACGGCCGGGTTCGTCGACTCTCCGACTACGGCGCAGAAAAGGCACTCGAGGCAGGTTGTCAACAAACACGGGTTTATTAACCCAAGATGCTGCACAGTGCGACAATCATGGGACTGCGGGCCGTACAGGGTAACTACGCAACACCGATCGAGTACGCTTGCCTGCGGGGCTATGGCTGCCACGCAATGGGGTCCACCAAGCGCGCGAACGATGAGTCGCTTAATTGCAGAGGCAGCCCGTGACACCCTCGTTTCAGGCTTGCGAGCATCAGGAAACTAGCACGACCTATTGGACCTCAATAAAGTTTTTTCATCCATCCATCCATCCATCCATCTCTCTAGGTGAGCAAGCGCCAGACAGAAGCGTGCTCTATGTGGACAGGGGTTGTCACTGGCGAGGTGCAGTTACGTATGCTAACGTGCCGAGCGGCGAGCGGCGACCTGGCGTGTGTCTTCACGTCGGAAAGGGGCGACGCGTGGCTTGAAGTGGTCAGAAAGGCCTGAAGTCGTAGGTTGAGAGCTGGGCTAGTTGGCAGGGGCGTAGCCAGGGGGGGGGGGGGGGGGGTTCAACCCCCCCCCGAAATTTTTCAGTTTTGCTTGCGTATATATACACGCACACATACAAACGCACGCACGAACATACATAAAGTATGGTAGAACCCCCCCCCCCCCCCGAAAAAAATTCCTGGCTACGCCCCTGCTAGATCATTATATCTATATGGTTAGGTAGCACGCACTTTGGTCGGGGACAAAACAAACCACTGAAGTCGTAGCCACGGCCGCCATGTTGCCGTTTAACGGCGGTTCCCGGTGATCGAGCCGCGAGGGCACGGCGCAACGCGCTAGCTGGGGAACGAGGTGCCAAGGGGAGGGCACTTTTAATTCCCACAGTGCAGAAAGCTTTCGGAGGTGGGTGGGGGAGGAATAGTGCTTCGACTGAGAAGAAAAGATGGCTTTCGCCTTCGAGTTGTCTTCGAGGTGCAGTGCGTTCACACGATCCCCGTCCATTAAGAGCTTGTATTCTGGGTCCAACCAAGCATTAGCTAGACGCTGATCGTAGTGCGCGAGTACGTCCTTGCTCGTTTACCTTGACAAAAGCTTTCCGCCATTTATGTGTACCGCGTTTCAATGCATTGATCATCTGCCTTGGAAGAAGTGACGCCAGAAGAGACCTCGAAAACCTCGGAGAGCTTATCGTAATTTTAGATGCGAAGCATCTCTTGCTCGGGGGTATGTCCCGCGGCCTGGTAGTCCACACTCACACTACGCATGCGCCACTCTCCTCCTTCCTTCTCCAACAGCTGCGCGTTACTCTCTCCACTTCTCTACCAGCACCTGCTTGCGCTTCTCCTGCGTTCTCGCTTCTGCTCTCGCGGCGCATGCGCTACTCTCCTCCTCTAGTCTCCTCTCCTTCAAGTGGTAGAGCGCTGCGCTTTCAGTCCAGCGCTTACTTCGGTTGACTCCTCTGAAATGCGGGCTCGACATGCCGCAATTCTCTCCTGCGTAGCGCCGCGATGAGCGCCAGCGCATGCGCGTCCCCTCCCCCTCTCTCTCCTCTCCTACGTTGCTTCCCTCTCGCGCACCTGTCGACCGCGTTCCCCGCTCGCCCTGTAAGAATTAACGGCCAGGCTAGAGGGAAGACACGACGCGCGTAGTGCTCCTCTTCGTGCTCCACGACGCGAGGTTGGTAGCATGCCCGAGGTCGGCAGCATGCCCAACGAACGCCAACGGAACGCGATCGTGCAAGTGCTCCGGTTTCGCATCGCCTCATGGTCCCTTTTAGCGGGAGATGGTGTAATTTTTGTGTCAAAACATTATCAAAAAAATTTAGGAGCTATTCCACGACAGGCAAAATGGGGACAAGCGAAACTTGGCGTATGCATGCGTGTCTGACGTACTCCTTTTCTTTCTTTCTTTCTTTCTTTCTTTCTTTCTTTCTTTCTATTGCATTGCGCAATTCTCCCTCCTAACTGTTTCCTTCTTCCATGACAGGAATTGGACCTTCATCCACGTGCTTATACAGCAGCACCACAGTCAAGAACGACGATCATGCGTTCATATCCAGGTGACAGTGAAATGGGACAGCGTGAAATGCAAGTCACCTCGAATACTCGATAAAAGATCAGACTCAGAAACAGCTGATCGCCGACGAGCCCACGATTGAGAGAGCATCAATTATCGCAAAACATGTGACCGGCGCAGCTTCGAGGGCTGCATTTCTTTGCGCTCGCGGGCGCCGTGTTTTCTTGCGGTTACGCCTACAACGCCAACCCAGGCAGCAGAAGCTTCGCTTGGAAAAGGAGCGTCATGTCACCATTGATAATCGTAAAATATAACAGAAATCAAGAATGATATGGACTATACGTCTTCACTATGCTATGCACAAGCGGCAATTCCTAGTCCCTGAGCACGTGATCGTGACGTTAAACCCTAACAATTATTATTATTCGTGAGTACGTTTTGCCAATAATCAGCCAGCTTCGCTGGTGATATGTACCGCATCGTTATTGGCTGAAATATTCTCTTAGGAAAAGGTAGTATAATATTTTTTTATGAACACGGGCCATCGTTATTGCGCTTAATTTTGGAATCGGCTTCGTTACACTGGTGGTCATGATCTTACTTTAATATTCAAGAACCAATAATTTACGGTACGGTTTTTTATTTACAGTTTACTGAAAGGTTATTTTATGCGTTGGATACAGAAACAATTTACTGCACCAGGATTTGCAAAGTATCTGCCCTTTAAAGACCGTCATTAGTGTGTTTTCTTTTTCGAGGCATTTCAGTACTATATTGACTGCATGATTAATTTGTTTCATTCACAGAAACGCATCACAAGTGGCGCAAGACCTCGAAAGGCCTGCGGTGCTTTCCACGATTGAAGAACTCTGGGATAGGGGCGTTTGTCATTACGGATTTCTCTCTATTGACCAGTACGACGCTGACGGATTCCGCGAGATTATTGAAGTTCTGGCAGTAAGTGTGATCGCATTTCAGGACTCCACTTCCTTACAACAGCGCCGTGTTTTTGTTGTTTTGTTGTTTTTTTGTTTTGTCGTTTTTCATCGCGTGTGAGTTTGTTCATTACGCTTCGCGTAATAATGCCTTCAGAAACTCGTCCTACAAAAGCATCGTTGTCATGCATCAAATTAGTGAGCGCAAAAAAAAAAGAAAATAGTGGGGATCACTGGCGTAACCTGGAGGGCGGTTGGGTTGGGGTTCGAATCCCCAGAACATTTTTCAAAATCTGCATGTTCTGAATATGCACGCGCACATACAAACAGACGCACGAACATACATAAATTTTTGAACCACCATCCCCCCCCCACCAAAAAAAAAACAAATTTCTTCCTGCGCCCTTGGAAAGAGGGGGGGGGGGGGCGTGTGGAAGGAGGGTGGAAGCTACTCTCGTGTTATACATGAGCGAATGTGATGCGAATGCAAAGGTAATGTTCCGATAAGAAATTCCTCAGTATTCTTGCTCTCTGTGTGTGATCTTAGTGATGTGCTTCTGTCCATTAACGCGCGAAATGTAGATTTAAACTTCGCTCCAACGTAGCACCTAAATATGCCGGCTTTCAGTAGGCGGCTTTATAATAGGCATACTATGCCAGTGAGCTTGCACACGCAGTTTTGTTTGTTTGTTTGTTTGTTTGTTTGTTTGTTTGTTTGTTTGTTTGTTTGTTTGTTTGTTTGTTTGTTTGTTTGTTTGTTTGTTTGTTTGTTTGTTTGTTTGTTTGTTTGTTTGTTTGTTTGTTTGTTTGCTTGGCGGCCGTGTAGCACTTCATCAGTCGTTTGTTCTTCTTTGCAGAAACTTCACCCCTTGCTGCAAATGCAACGTAGTCGAGTTCCAGGGGATTCTTATTTGGCCATTGGCCTGTTTCTAGAAAACACCGACATCAAAGGTGCCCTTGACACCATGAGGTGAGAAAACGAATTGCTCTTGTGGTCTTGCTACAACTAAGCGGCAGACTGTCTCAAGAAAAATATATTATGGATGGTGCCCGGAGCATCAGCGTGAATCTGGCGTAGATGCGCTGTTACCTCTATAAGTTCCCGCCTAGAAGAAGAGATCTTCATTCATGTCACGGATTTGTTCGGGAATATACTCGTCATATGCCACTTAGGCGCTACACGAAACACACAGATTTGTGAAAAAAAAATTTTTGAATTCTAGCGTCGTATTAGTAAAATGTGCGTCGAAGAATTTTGTCGATAGAACGGGAGCCAATAAATTTTGATGCCTTAATAACTCAACCATTATGTCACACTGCCTAGCCTAAGAGAAACTGCGCATGCTACAAAGTGTCAACCATAAGTAATGCTTAACCTTGCTTAAAGGCATGCGCTGGCAGTTTGCACTGGGCAAATTACGGAAAGAAAAAGGGTTTGCCTAATTTTAAAACGTAGCAACTCGTCACGAAACTGCACTGTTCTGCTCCATAAACAGACATATCTTCAAATCAGCGCGGTAGCATAAGAAATGACTTTCTGGGCGTACAGTACTCACATCTTGAAATGGAACATTATTCTTTTTTTTAGTACAACGACTGCTATGGCTAATTGCTCGTGATAACCGCGTTATGTCGCTGCACATCTGGGCCCCGTAGGTATTGTTGGCTCTCATGTAAGTGTTCGAGTCAAAATTACGGCGATGTCGCGCAAACCATAGATGCTGGAAATGAAAGTACCGTACGTGCAGTACTTAGCCCTAAATTTTCGCGCTTCAATCCGTGAGTACTGTGCAATGAAACAACTAGCAAAAGGCATCCATAATGAGATTTATCACTGGAAATTTTGAAAATGAAATGACTGTGATTTCGACAATGGCATCCTGACATTTATTCTACATTTAAGGACACATATCGCAGCCTTTTTTTTCTTGATACTGCCTCTTTGTTCTCGTCTTATAGACACACCTTTTTGTGCTTCGATTTTTGTATTAGCTCAAATCAGTTATTATCTCTTTCCCCCAAAAAATTAGCGCACCTCGCACTAAGTCGCGTAAGACTGGGTTACAGCAGAGCTGGAGGGCACCTAGCTGGTCCTGCATTGATAAGGCTTTGACCCTCACAAATCTCTATTTCCCAACTCTTGCTATACTATACTATACATGGCTACGCTTGCTCTCGCCAAGAAATTTTTTGTAGTGTTAGCTACGCTGGCCTAGCCGAGCCAGTTTTGCGTGCCTCCTCAAGAGCCGTGCTGCGAATGCGCGAGGATCAGTGATTTGACGCACCGGAGCCGGCACCTCCCGCGCACTCCGCCGCCGCCGCGCGTGACTCGCCGCCGCCGGTCTGCACTTTCCAGAGGAGTGGCGTGGTAGCCGTGGCAGGCGTAGTGGCGCCAGCGCGCGTGCAGCTCTGTGCAGTCGCCGTCTGAGACTGCGCTGGAGCCGCTTGATAGCGCCTCTGACTGGCGTTTGCCAGTGTGGTATAGCCATGGAGAAGGCGAGCGCAAATGCTGCTCAACGGCGCAGAAGAGCGGAGAAGCTTAACACATCGAATCCCTTAGTAGTTGCCTGGCAAAATAAATATACATGTGCCACATAATACGTATACCGTATGTGTGTCGTTGGAGCAGCAGTAAGCATGATAATCAAGCTAATCCTAGACAATCAGGCAAGCTAAGAATAATCAGCTGAACCTTTGCTAACGCTACGTTATCCTGGCATTTTTTCACCAATTCCTCTTTCTGTATCTTTATTTTTAACACAACAGTGTATTACACCAGTGTACGCCAAGATTTTGACGTATTTCCGTCATGGATGTGACGTTGGTAAAGACACACTAACAAATGAGAAAGAAAACAAACTAGAAGGAAAAATTTCGCCGATGGGAATCGAACCCACGACCTAGTCCGCGATGATAGGCGCCCGGCGCTGTGCCAACCACGCCACGGACGTTCATGCACGAGGTTCTACAAACGCGCCTTATATCTCTCACATATTGTCTCTTGCATCGTGCTCTCTGTTGGCGGGGCCAGGCGGGGCGGGGCGGTGCCGCCGTCTGTGAGCGGCGAACATAAGTACTACGTCATCACACTAACGGACGCTGATAGAGAACGATTTGGCGACGACGCAGTTAGAGCATCTCGATGCCGGCGAGGAACGCTGGCCCCGCTAGCATCGAAAAGTCGCCCTATAGACGCAATTACATTCTTTGCCTTTCGCTTCGTGTTAGCGTGTGACGGCTCGTTGTCGGAGTAGTGCAGCTTCCAATGCACCAACGATGGTTCTCCTCCACCTAATGCTTCGAGTGTGACCGCACCGACTAATAAAACTGCACCACGAAGCGCCGCAGAAAGGCAACGATGTCGACGGGCGTTTGTCGTGCCTTCGTGAAGCGAGACAGAGGACAGCGGGACGTGGAACGCCTTCACGCGTTCGCGGCTCAAGCTACAAATCTCTGCCTATCGTATTCCTGACGCGTAGTTTGGTACTGTATGCATGAGCACAGGCGTGCGTTACCCTATTACTCGGGAGCGCATATCGTGCCGTTTCTCTCCTCAATTACCGACGCTTTGAAGAAGAGCATATCGAGTACCAGTGTTTATTATGTGCTGGCTGATGTCATCTTTGCGCGGGATTCACGATATGATGTGTTCACGTATACGTTAACAACTTCAGCTACCACAAAGATTAAATCATGATCCTGGGTGTTAGTCGTCGCTATGGAGACGAGCCACTACTCGGCAACGTGGGTTCATCCACGTCAAACGGTGCTATAGCTGCCAAACACCAATAGACATCGTACAAGCTCTCGTATATCAATACACAGTAAACACTACTTCTGTGAAGACACGTTTCACTTTCGTGTTATACCGATTCCTATGACGGAGGGATCCGGCATGTTTTAAGTGCGAAGCATTTCTTTTACAGCGTTTCTATCTACGTATTTATCTATCTATCTAGCCGCCTACGTCTGGGTGCTTTCGTGATCGCCTCCTTAGCCTGGCGTTGGCCAAACTTTGCATGGGAGGGTAAGAGAGTTTGAGGAATATGACTGTCTGGTCACGACATGAATAACGTGAAAATCCTGTCGCGTACGTCGTCGAACTCTTTCTTCCAGGCACGTCCGGCACATACCCGTATACCACGTGCAGCAGTAAGCGGGTATGCGCCACAGGTGATTGACAGTTTATATCTACCCAGGAACGGCGAGAACAGATATTGGTAATTTATATGCGAGAGCGTAAAGAAAAAACCGACAGCGGCAGCGCTCGCCCAATGAATGCAAAGAGTAAAAACCAGGAACCCAGCAGGAATCGAACCAAGGAATTCTGCGTGGCAGTCAGATATTCTACCAGAGAGCCACGCCACGTCTTGAAACTGCTTTCAAGACGTGGCGGTAAGGAACTGCACGGTTGACGGAACACAAGAAGAAGTAGTACACAGGACTGCGCTCGTCCTGTGTACTACCTCTTCTTGTGTTCCGTCGACCGCGCAGTTCCTTGCCTTTCTAATGTCATACCAACTAGCCCCCCAACGCACTTTACCATATGCAGGCGTAATGTCGGTGCAACGTCACATGTAGTTGAGGTGCGGGCTATATAACTTTATAACAAAGCAATAAATATTACATATGTTATCCTATGATACGGGCATCACGCCGGGTTAACGTCAATTGTGGTTCCAGTGTTGGCTCTGCTTTTATAGGAGTCTAATAAACATTACATTTTTATTCCTATGATTCAGGAAGCTATATTCAAGCGTTGCTCTACCCCGGAGGAATGCGCTAACGAATGTTACGTATGATATTCGCATCACCGCTCTATAAAGTGCAATTCGTTTCTATAGTACTCACGTACACGTGCTCTAACGTGAGTGCTGACGTTACCTCAGACCATAAGTTACCCTTTAAACGCCGGTGTTGTTGACGTGCCTGGCAAGCCCACGATGCGCACACAGCTACTGAACTTACAAAAACACGTCGATCAACCTCGTAACGCCTGGGTCAAAGCCAAAAAAATGCAGCGTAGAACTACTCGCTGACTGCTTCGCACGAAACCGATTCCCAGGAGGCGTGGGATCTGCCGAATTTTTTCTTCCTTTCTCTCTTTCTCTTTCTTTCTCTCTCTCTCTTTTTCTCTCTTTCATTTTCTCTCTATGCACTCGTTCTCTCGCCTACCAGTTATTGCATCCCAAGCCGAAAAAATGGGCGCACGTGTTCTGGGAGCGAAGCAGAAGACGAAAATAAAAAAAGAGCGCGTACCGGTTCATGGCAATGATAATTTTCTACCTACGACACACGGCCAACTTCGAGTGTAACAGCCGTGCTGTAAAATACGCATCGTATCGCAGCTTCCGGCACACCGTGATCTGAAACACGGATTCACATTAACAAGAAAGCCGTGTGTCATCGTATAGATAATCTGCCGTGTCCGCTGTCTATGCAGGCAAGTGCACATGCCGGATTTGATTATCGCTCACGGCCACGTTGGATACGATAATCGCAAGTTCGGCAACGATTGCAAGATGGTCTTCCCGACGCCATTCGACTCTGACGGGAGGTATAGAGAGAGCCAGGTATGATAATTATGCTTCCGATATGTACGAATCCCGAAGACCTTCAATTGGGCAGACTATCGCGATAGAAACGCTACGTTGTATGTTTGCTCATAGGTAGGCCTACCGCAGTTCACCGAAACTACCGCAGGTGTCTCTTTACGTAAGAACCCTCTAGACAAATACCGCAACTTGAAGGCTGATAAAGTCATACAGAGAAACCAGGCGGCTTTAATCAAACGGGAGTTAGACATTACACGTTTAGTAAAGCCACCTGCCGCCCATGCTGTCGTGTTAGTGTCTTTCTTATGGGTTGTTTTCACTAGGGCAGAATGTCACACAGTAAGCAATACCAACTGGGCCAAGAAAAAGTTCTCCTCGCCGCCCATGTTGTCGTGTTCATGTCTTTCTTGTGTGTGTGTGTGTTGTTTTCACCAGCGGCAGAATGTCATACAGTCAGCAATACCAACTAGGCTAAGAAGTAGTCCTCGTCGCCGCCCATGCTGTCGTGTTTGTGTCTTTCTTGTGTGTGTTGTTTTCACTAGCGGCAGAATGTCATACAGTAAGCAATACTAGCTAGGCCAAGAAGAAAGTTCTCCTCAAGTGTATTTAGTAAAGCCGTCAAAGCACCATAGATGCAGCTACAAAAGCGTTGTTTGTAATTTTCATAAATAAAATTCAGGAAAAGTAGCTTAAGTACAACAGATAGCAGGTATGCGCTATATGCTAGATCGGGATCATCACAGGCCTTTATAAGAAAAAGGCTTATAAAAAGTTCAGACTTTGACGCGAAGCTTTTCCATTTAACGTATTCGGTTAAAAATTTCAGCCGCAAGTACCACGCAAAGCATAGTACTTGAGAATATAATCGATGTCATTATAGAGACTTTAAGCGGTTAAACTTTATATGGGTTGTCTCGATCGTTAACGATATGTCTTTTTCTTCTTTACGAAATGGCTGCTGTCATAATGTATAGCAATTTACTTGTGCAAGCAGAGCCTGGCACATGACGAGCAACTTATGCTTATTCCTCTTATTAGGAGAGCTTGCACGTTACAAACAAATAGTCATCTATGTGGTAACGTTCAGTGCCGCTGCCCTTAAGGACACTGCCTACGTTCATTCCTCTAAAAGATTGCAAAGATTAAAGGGATGGATATTGACCTTCGACGAAACTATGCATCACTTGTGACCTCACAGCTACAGATGGTTTGAGCACGGTTTGCAGAATAGCAGAAACACAAATACGAAGCAATAGCGCCATACAGACTTAAAGGGGTCATGAACCACCTCTCTAGCTTTGTGAAAAAACACATGCTGTGGACAGCACATGCTGCTATGAATATCTCAACCAAATATTGCACTCGTGCGCAAGAAAGAGAGTTTACAAGCGGAGCGCGAAGTCGTCATTTTCTCAGGCGCCCTGTTAGTGAGGCCTGTGCTACTCCTTGTTAATGAGGCCTGTGAGCCTGGCCTGTGTGATAGTGAGGCCTGTGCTCGCCCTCCTCGCAGCTGCCTGCGCCTGCTGTTTGACGTCGAACAGCGGGTAGCACGCTATTGGCCAATAGCCAACTCAAATAAAGAGCGGCGTTTGGATGAGGTGCGCTTCATGCCACGGGGTGCCGCAACGTGGCGGAGCAGCGCTCCATATAGTTTGCTAATATTATACAGTGAGCCACACTCACGCAGTGCAATTACAAGAGGAGAGAGGAGCATCACTCGCGCTCAAGGTCGTGACGTGCGCTGACGTAACTTCTTTCTCCCGTGCCATCCCCCGTCGAGTGCGCTAGTCGGGACGAGAGAAGAGGGAAAGCGCTTAAATTGCGCGACAAGACGCTGTAACTCCGCTCGTTCCTGACAGATTAGAGAAATTTTTGCGACAATCGATTCGTGAGCCAATCAAACTCCAATAATGGTGCCATTCGACGATTACTTGGAAAAGTGGTCCATGACCTGTTTAAACACTTGACTGTAGAGTGACTTTTTTCCCATGCTATTTCTCTCACGTTCCAGGTGAGTGCGCTGGTGATGCTCGAGAAGATAAACCACAATGTGAGTTCCCTGGCCGTCTCGGTGGCTCTGTTTGCGCGACGTTACAAGCCTGCGCACCCGGACCCCGATACAAGTCCCAACGCCACCGGATATCTACCCGGCAAGCAGTGCGCATCATACAATGGCGAATACCTTATTCCTTTGTCTCAGGTGAGTACGCTGCGAGGGCTGTGCTGTGGGCGAATTGAAACAGGGCCACGACCGCCTGTGATGATCAGTTCGATCTACACCGTCTGAACATTGGCTCTCGTTCTATAAAACGCTTTTCATCACAATCGCCATTGTGCTGTCTTATATAGATTTAATTTCAGTTGGTCATTAACGATGACACCTTCGATATACGCCCTATCCGCGTAGATTACTCGTATCTTCGTAATCATTCCCGCCATTTATTTCTCGGTTCCTGCATTATGTTAACGCCTTTGTTGGAATCTAAACATTGTCTATTACTCTGGACTCATTTCTCTGAGTAAATGGACTTGTTGTCCCACGTTGTTTTTTTTATGCATGCGCAGTTCTGCAGAGACAGGATGTACGTGCGCAACCACGACTTCGATGTCCGCTACGCCGGCAGAGCAACCTATTCTAAGAAGCGACGGAGGGCCATTCTCTACGACAACGAGTTTACGTTAGCTGAGAAGGTAAGTCTTCGAACGAGCAATTTAAAACCGCAGAGTCAAGGCAGGCGTAGAGGTATTTCTTGTAGTGCTAACATGTCCCAGCATGGCCTGATAACTGCTTAAAGAGACCCACTCAACTAATATAAAAACTAATATAAAGGAAACCGCCCGCGCAACCTTAGCGTCGTATGGTACATGTGCAACGTTCTCACGGAGAACTCTGGGATTCGTTTTGATCAAGCGGGGCTTTCTTACCGCGGACGCAAAGCACCATACAATGATATGAGGGCCTTTTTGCCCGGTGCAACTTTGAAGAAGATTCTTTTTTTTTTTTCTTTTCTGCTGCGAGAGAACAAGAAGAGCGAATCTGAAAAGACAGCCCCCATATGCTTTCGCCGGATTAGGCGTGAGCCATTCGAAAATAAAGGTAAATGACTGTGTTTTTTTTTTTCATTACCCAAAGCAAACAGTGTTGTAAAGAATATGGGCCCCGGCGGCCTTGTCTGGCCCCCGTTGAAATGTGATCACCGCGGTTTGGAATCGCACCTGCGGCATTCTTCTGAGCATTGTAATTCCGCAATCATTGTGAGTAGTGAACAATGCGAAATGCAACAAGGTCGTCGCTTCACAATGGGCATCATTTAGTTCATGCATTGATTTATGATTTGATTAATTCGATTCATTGGATTAAATTTCTTGAACTTCCTGAAGCAACTCCGGGACTAAGACCGGTCGTACTTGAAGTGTCCTTAAGGAGCACCTCAATCCTTGAAAGAAAGCGTACTCGCATTTCGCCCCTCTTCAAAATGCAGCTGCCGCAGTCGGAGGTCGAACTAGGGGCCTAACTCTAAGCAATGAAAGACCCAAGCATACACTGCAAGAGCGCGGCATGCTTTTTTCTAGAATGTATCTGATGGGACCTTGATTACGACTCCAGATGAACAGAAATTTGGGCCGGTTGGTGCAGCGTATGCGTCAGCTAGCTCTCCGTGTCTGGCATCTTTTACGTGCATCTGAGCGCTGGATTCACATTTCTCTATTACAACGCACATCCATAACATTGTGCACCTCCTGCTCGCGTTCCATGCCTATACAACCCGCTGCAGCTCTGTCTTACCAAGGAGAGGCATCTGGAACTGAGTTACGGAGTGGCAGTCTACGGTCTCGGGTACGCCGACCACAGCCACGAGTGCCCGAACCTGCTAAGCGGAGCCTACGCCCGCACGCGACTAGCGAAGGCCTTGGTCCGTTTCTTCGAGAGCAGGCCTAACATCGACGATGTCATCAACAACTGCACTTCTATACGCGCCGAATCATAAATTAACGTTCGCAGTTACAGAAACAAATGCGACCATTTTGTGAATTTCTTTTGCATTGTTTTCCATTGGCTGATTTCTATAGTGTTAAAAAATGCGTTGCATTTGTGTTTTTAGTATAAATTCATTCACTTCATCTGCCGTCTCAATGCCAGAAGTTGTATTTAGTATTCATTTTATGAATAAATGATTTCTTTATTTTTAACCCACTATGTAACACATACAAACTTCAGTTACAACATCCGTGGTGTTTATGGAAGACGTTTCAAGGCTCGTGCCAATTTTTTCTACGAGAGCTCCAACGTGGCAAGCGCGAAATGAATATGAATTCATCGTTTCTACTCTGTCTCATCTTCTGCGCTGTTTCGTTGATAGTTTCGTTCAAGCATGTCCTTACCACCTGCTACAATTCTGAGGCACGTTTACAAACAGTTCACTAAAGGTCCTTATTCCAGATGCACAAGGCAAAGCATTTTCCTGCTGCGCAATATTTCGGTATCGCGAAACATTGCACTTCATATTATATGTTTATAAACACATACAAACAAATGCGTATACTAGTTATACTATGTTTACACATATACGTGTATTTGCACATAATTATATTTGTAATCGGTACGAACGACTTGCAATTCTGTTGCATGACTGTTCTTACCTTTTGCTGAGACTGCGTGAGCGATGCTTGATGATGCAGCTTATGCTCAACGCCGGTACTTGCAGCATACGCTGTTACCAATTCCTATTGGCGTAAGAAAAAATTAAGCGGAGCGGAGCAAACACTTGCTACAACGTTTGATGGTCAAGCCTTTAGTATACACTTTTATAGTCATAATCAGTAGCTCACTTTTCTTTGTTGTCGAGTTTGCGGAGTCGACGCCTGGTCACTCTTGTATATAATGCACACGTTCGCACCAGCTTGGTCCTTTGAAACATAATTATTGAAGTCATAACGAGATCGTAACAACACGAAAACATTTTATTGTCATAAGGCTGAGTAACATAATTCTGTCAGTTATTCTTTTTTTTTCTTTATCGTCCATATAATGGCGCCACAAGCTGAAACAGGCCGATCCATGCTAATAAAGCCACCTTAATAACATATCATAATCATCGTGTTATCATTTAGGCTACACGTTTCAATAGCGCTAGTTCTATCGCTGAATTGTCCAAACTGACGTGCCGGCCATTCTGTAGATAACAAGGCCGTAAGGAATGCGCTTCGTGAGCACTGTCTACGTGGTGGTGCCGGTTGTTGCTGCTGTCCCGGCACCGCCCGAGCCGTTCGCGGACGAATTTCTCGGTGTTGAATGGGTTGTCGTTGAGGGCGCGGTGTCTGTCTCCGTCTTGCCCATGGATGGTCGCCATGCTTGAAGAAATTGTGGTAATTAGTTACAGCGTGCGTTTATTTTGAAACAGAGGCGTCAGTTGTGAAACGGAGGCCCGAATTCACAAAGCTTCCTTTCCGTTAAGTGCGTTTTCTGACTGGTCGGTCGGCTTCGCTAATAATATGTCCCGTACCGTGACTGGCTGAAATATTCTCTTACGAAAATACTATTAGCGTTAAGACTTTTTTTGTGAATAAGGCCCCGAGGAGTCAACCAGCGTTAGCTCAACAATTTCAGAAGCGAAACTGTTATATTATAACCTGGATCTTGAGTCTCCGTTGTCAAATATAAATCAATTTTGTAAAAAAGTCACAGTTTCGCCGCAACGGCGAAGCAATGATTGCGATAGCAATAAATTGTAATGTAACGCGAAGTACGGAAAGCAGCTCGAAATTGCCAGCGCGTCGCTCGAGCCCAAATGACGCACGAAAAGAACGCACACAGGACGAGCGCGAACTAATGCGTCACAGCTCGACACTTGAAGGCACTGCTCAAACATAAAGCAGGACGCACGAAACAAACGAACAGGTACACACAAGACGATCGCGCACTAATTGTCACAGTTGTTACTTATTTCTGTTTGAACAGCGCGCTCCTTTCGCAAACCCGGCCGCTGCAGCGAGCGAAGCGAAGCACCCCACCGGCCGCCCTTCTTTCCTTGAGATAAGCGCACGAAAGCGACGACGCCCTGTAGAGCGAACAGCAACGGCGTTCGCAGGGGCGGGGCGACGATCTTTAAAGCGCGCAACACGCGCACGTCGCGCCATCTATGTGGCCACTAAGAAAGCATGCTGAATTACATGGTGTATATAAATAGCTCGACGTTAGCAGGCTGAGAGACGGTGCTGTCGTGGCCTAACGTCTAACGCGGCGGGCTGCAAAGCGAGAGGTCGCCCGTTCGACTCCGCGCGTCGGAAAGAATTTCTTAATTATTTTTTGTGGCCTTTCCATATAAATACATACTTATACATATACGGTGAATGACGGCGACGGGGACGGACATTTTCTAGCCGAGACTGTCCATATAATTGCTATCGCAATAAAATGCAAAACAAGACACATTGCCACCATGCATGTCACATGCATTAGCAAACAGCGCTTTATATAACAGTATATCCGCTTGAACCTCCGTTAGAGTACGTGTGTTCGTTAACAGCCTTTTTTTTTCTTCGATATCATTAACCAAGCATAGCCTTTTTTTGAATTCTATACGAAATAGAAAACAGCTCCAGCGCCTGTCCAGAATGAGAGCATCTTTCAGGCTCTCGTGGTCTTGAACAAGGCGACTGACGTAGGCCTGTGCCGCAAAGGTGCACCTTAACAGCAGAGTTACGATCTAACCTTCTGCTTAAAATCTTCCTTTCTTCGAGAGGCAGCCAAACTGCTCATGAGGACCCTGCCTACGTAAGCTACTTGCATATACGTATGTATGTATGTATGTATGTATGTATGTATGTATGTATGTATGTATGTATGTATGTATGTATGTATGTATGTATGTATGTATGTATGTATGTATGTATGTATGTATGTAACGCGTCATCAGTAAGCAATGGGTGGTCGGGCCCGCCCAAAGATTTTGGCGGAGATGGCCGACGTTCCCCTCCTAACATTGAGCCGTAAGTTAACGTCAAACGTTAGTTGAATTTCTCGTTCTGAAACGAAGTTATCTCGCATATCTGTCACCGCAAGTAAGAAATATGCAATCTAATCACCTTCTCTGGCGATCGCATAAAACAGCAGTGCAGCGGACAAGGTCATGAGGAAGCAGAAGCCACAGGTGAAGTAGAGAATGTTGGCAGCTTCAGCATCCCTGTAAGCAAAAATAAAAATGGCAACAAGAACTTCCGCTGTCATCATATATTCTTTTACGATTTCTACAAAACTTCCCGCACTGTATAACATAGTCGCCATTAAAAACCAACCAAGGTTCACTTTAGTCCAGTTGCGTATGTCCTAAAACAGTTCGCTCTCTAAGCGATGTTGGCAAAGCCACTGTAGCGCTAGAAATATACCAATTTTATAACCAGGTAGTTTCAGCGCGTCCGCTATTCCGGTACAAGCGATGGTGCTTACGTAAACGAGACATTCCAGTGACATATTGTGCCTCTCTCCGTCGAACTTTAGTGCTGTATTGGCACAGTTTGCATAAAGATACCTACACATAAGACACACTGCCTACAACGTAACGGCATCTGGGATACGCGCGACATGTGTGTGTGATGCTAGTGTTACATGGTTTATGGAGCGTTAGCAGGAAGTATATTGCCACGTAATCCGCCCCCTGAACTGCGTCGCGCTGTCATCCATCTGCGCGAGAAAGTAATTTTTTTTTCGCTGCCAATATAAATGCTACGCATGCTAAAAAGTTCGTCGTTCCTACTTAAAATGTTACGTTTGGGTGCGTTGATGTCGGATTCTTTGCTCATATTTGGCAGGAAGTTCAAGTTTTCGCCTGAAAACCAGCGACATGAACAGGGTAAGGGAAAATCAGCTTCCTTGATTACGTGGGAGGTACTTGACGTCACCGATATAAGCCTATGCGACTGGATAGCGTATCTATGCAAACTGTCTATGGGTGGGACAGCCACGTCAATGGGTCGAGGTTAAATTTATTTTTAGAGTGTAACTGATTATAATAGAGAAGGCACACGACCGCCGATAGACAAGCATCCAAGGAGAAAACGCCGCCCCCCAACTGAGTGCTCTCGTTCAACTCCACGAAACGAAAACGGCTCGCAGACCCTCCTCGCCCATTCGGTCTTCGGATCGGCGCCTGCGCAGAACTTATTCCCATGTGCCCCGTGTATCTCAGAAGACGACGCCCTACTAATACCAACTGATCCGTTGTCAGAATACGCAAGCATGCGGCGTAGATAACCGGTTCTTAGCAGTGCGCGCGGCAATATTCAAGTAATATTCAATATTCAAGCATCCAAGCATACTCTTGTATTCTAGAAGAATACGTTGATGGGCTAGTTGGTACATGCCTTGATATATACTAAGTATGTGACAGGAGATGACAGAAGACACACTCTGTCACAGACACACTCTGTGTCGTTTATGTGTCTTCTCTTGTCCTCGTTTCTCTGCGCTGCAAATACTTAGTATATATCAAGTCTTGTATTCTATAAATGCTAATTCTTTCTTTAGCTAGCACGTCTGGTTTCAAATGGTCGGATGATCCAGCTTCCGGTATGACGTTAAAGGCGCACCCGCGCAACGCGTACATGATCAAATAAACCAAAATAATGTCACGATAATATTGAGATGGCGATATTTGAACGCTGGGCCCTAGCATCAAAGCCTGATGCTCTAATCATTACGCCACTGCCACATTCCTCGTAAGGAGGAATACAACACCTTTAAAAACTTCACCAGTGCTGAGGTTCGGCCTTACTTGTTAGTGTGGCATATAGCGTAATACAAAGCGCTTGAGTAGAGGACGGCAACAGAGAAGAGCGGTAGTGCTTGTGCTGTATTTCCCTCTGTCGTCGTCTACTCAAACGCTGTCCATTTCCTTTAAGGGCGTGCAATGTGCAAGCAAGCGCTGAAAGCACGGCTGTCACAGTCAGCAGCCGAACCAGCCACCTTTCTCTCTCCCTATTCACCTTTGTGCCACGAGCCTCTGCTGGGCGACATGAACGAGGTCCGGAAGCGTTCCGGCCATGCGACGAATGTGCAGGGCGACCTCGTCAACATCGTCCGGTTGTAGCTGTGAGTCCGAGTGATGGCTCCGCGACAGAGACCCGCTGGAACGGACGTTGGCGCTGGACCTGGTGCTCCCAATGCTCGCATCGGTGTCATGCTGTAGTAAATTTCGAAAACAAAAAATAGACGTGGGCAGCTCGCACTAGTAGTGCAAGACTCGACTGACAGCGGAGCTTGTGGCCGACCTAGCTTCTGCCAGCTTCTACAAGCTCGACTAAGTCGTTCCTTAGGTTTGTCTAGGCATTGCAAGGCTTGGCTATGTGGAGCGTAGAACTATATTGCTTGGCAAAGTGTCGTCGGAGCTACGAGAAGTGAACGATTAATTAGCTTGTTCTTAATTATATCGGGCTTAATAAGATAAATCTTAATTAGCATGGTGTTAAAGAGCGTGATATTAATTAGCAATCTTAGAATTGTCAAGGTCCCGATTACCAAGGTCTTAATTAGCAATGTCTTAGTCAACTGCCTTAATTAATCTTAGTTATTAAGGTCTTAAGAACATGAAGAAGCGAAAGAAGTGAGCGCGCGCTGGCCGAGTAACGCGCTAGGAGGTAGAACCTGATCATGATGGCGATAGTTTTTTATTCACTCTGCGCGGCCTAACCTCGAGGTCAAACAGCTCCGCTGTCATATGTTTTCGAGTGAAGCTTGTTACAAATCTTGGTGGCAGCGGTGGCAGCGGAGGCAGCGTTGTGCGCGATAAAAAAAAACCGGCGCTGGCGAGTGTACAGAAATGCGGCGCTCGAAGGTGCGCCGTTTGCACCCGTACTTTTTTGCGGCGTTTTCCAATACTTGACGCTCTCTCGATTGTGGGCTTGTCGGCGATCTTTCTGCCATGGCGATCTGATCTTTTATCGAGGTCGCTTGTCATTGCAACAAGACTTCACTTGTGAACAAGACTTCACAATGACTTGGCATTTTACGTTGCCACATTTCATTGTAGTCCGGATATGGACGCACGACCGTCCTTGCTGCCTGCCGCAGCTGAAGCGTTGCCCTGCTAAGAAGGTGGATGAAGGTTCCAATCCCGGTATGGAGGAAGGAAATAGTTAAGAGGGAGCATTGTGCGATGCGAACGAACGAAAAAGAAAGAAAGAAAGGAAGAAAGGAAGAAAGAAAGAAAGAAAGAAAGAAGAAGAAAGGAAGAAAGAAAGAAAGAAAGAAAGAAAGAAAGAAAGAAAGAAAGAAAGAAAGAAAGAAAGAAAGAAAGAAAGAAAGAAAGAAAGAAAGAAAGAAAGAAAGAAAGAAAGAAAGACACAGTTTCGCCGCAACGGCGAAGCAATGAATGCGATAGCAAGAAATTAATGCTATACGAAGTGAGGCTTGCCAATGGATACTCTCAGTTTGAACAGCGCTCGTGTTGCAAAGGCGGCCCAAGCAGCAAAGGAAACTAGCGTGCTTCAAGTGTCGAGCTGTGACACTTGATAGTTCGCGCTCATCTTCTGTTTGTTCGTTTAGCGGCGTCCCTTGAGCGCGAGTGGCTGTCGTACGCTCCGTAACATGAGCGCGGACATCACGGTGAAAGCGTGAAACAACCCTCTTCCCCTCAGCACGAGAAAACCGCGCGAGCAGACAGCGGAAGGGCAAGGTTCTCCCTGCGCAAGTATAAGAAGAAGCGAGCGAGCTCGCCGACGACTTTTAAATGCGCCCGTCGCGCTCCTAACGCCATCTCGCCGGTAATGAGGAAACGCTTATAAGCGCCGGCCGTCTCTGAGTCCGTCCAGCGGTAAAGGGTGTGTATATAACGCTCGCCGTTAGCTACGTGGATTTGGATTGGATTGGAAAAACTTTATTTACGTCCTGCAGAACGCGCTCAGCGCGTAGCGGGCGTCTCCCACGTAGGGACCGACAGAGAATACCTGGCGGCCGCCTCGTGGGCCTGCTGGACAGCCCATTGCTGGTCGGCGAGAAGCGAGCTTCTGAGGGACGTCTCCCACTTGTGTGAGGTAGAGCCGGGATGAGCGTTTCTACACTCCCAGAGCATGTGTGTGAGTGTCGCCGTGTGTCCGCACGAGGGGCACGTGTCGCTGGGGTACGCGTCGGGATAGAAAACATGAAGCTTGGCGAGGTTTGGATATGTGTGCGTTTGCAGTAAGCGTAGGGTTAGCGCCTGCGGCCTGTTAAGTTTCGGATGCGGGGGCGGAAAAATGCGGCGTCCAGGATCTGCGTTTCGTGGCGTAGTGGATAGCGCCACTCGCTGCGGCGAAAGAGGTCCCTGGTTCAATTCCGCGCTTCGGAAGCATTTTTCTGGATTATTTTTCTTTGGGTCTTTTAGATATATATACATACTTATACATATACGGTGCATGACGGCGGCGACGGCGACGGCAAAATCCAGCCGAGACTGTCCATATAATTGCTATCGAAATAATAGACCTTTTTCAAGCTACCTCAGAACCCCCCGAGGGCGCGCGAAGCACTATGGGAAAAGTGTGTACGGCGAGCCCGCCGACTGTTCCGTCGCTCGCTGCTCGTTGACGCCGTGGGAGCACCAAACGAAAAAAACGCGTCGCCGCTGGTTGACTCTTATTAAATCCTAAATACTACACACATCTGAACGCACCTGTATCTATCTCTTCGCGTGAAATGCGAAAGGAATGATGAAGGCAGTGTAGGTATTACCGAGCGGATGTATGCCGGATGTAGCAGTTAAGCGGCATGCGAGTTATCACGTGCCGACACATTCAGTCAAAACGTGCTATCGTGAGCAATGAGAGCTGGAACAACGAATTCGTATGTTATTCAATGATTACTTGTTCACAAGCCGCTATGGCACTTAATGCCGCATAGCGGCTCGTGATCGGGTTTAACCAAACTGTACAGATGTATTAAAGTGTTCAGCTATACAGATGATTATTTGATTTTAATTGACAAGTCACGCCTTGCTCTGATAATTTGCAGTTTCTTGATACATGCTTTTAAGTTTCACTGCGGAGCATGTTTGCAGGCAGTATAGCCCGCGTTCAGCGAAATCGCTGTTTAATTTCGCGTCGGCGCATTCGAATATTGTTAAACGAGGAATTGTCATGATTACGCACGGCACTGGAAAAAAACTTGCGCACATAATATGAGCAGTAGTTTCCAGCTGCAAAGTGATCAAAGAAGCGGGATATCCTGCGTATCGTTGTATCGGTTTGCGAACATCTGTTCGCATGGCAAAGAAAGATCAACACGGACGTCCTCCATCCGTAAATAATGAAGAAACTAGAAACATTGCAGTTATTCCACATATGTATAAGAAGTCGCATGGCCTGAAGAACGTAGGGAAGCGATGTGGGGGTGAAGGTTGTGTTTGCCGCCCCAAATAAGCTTAGTCGCATTAAGGTCGCAGGGGTCTGCGGTGGGCAAAGAAAAATGCGGTCAGAGGCGTGCCAATTGTTTTGTAAATTGTGTAGGAGTTAACCGCAAATTTCTCTTTTTGTTGTGTACATCGGCCAGACTGGTCGATGTATTAATACGTGCCTCAGCGAGCATGGAAATTCATTGAATGGAGCCGTCTCATCTCGAATCGCTATATCAGTCATGAAAATGTAATCACATCTTCGAAAGCACAGTAATTTTGTACCATGAACCTAATCAGACAACGCGAGAAATTTCGTAGACATATCATGACACAAATAACGACACACTTTGTGTCAGTCAACCTTCTCAGTCGTTACAAGACAAGGAATTCAACATTATTAATCGACTATAAGCACGCGCCTAGGTTGTTTGACTTTTCCTGCCTCTTTATGACACGCGCGACGCACTCCCAGTTTTGTACATGTCTTTTTTTTTTTCACGCGCGCAATAAACTTTCAGTTATGTGTGTGTGCTGGTTTGTGCATGCATTTCCTTCCTTGTACTGCTCCTTTCTTTTTTCTCTCTATTATTCCGAACTTTAGTTATAGCACCAATGAAGGCTAGTAGGGACTTATCGTTCGTTATATGCGACGCAATGAATGTATTTCATTTCCCCAAATGCCGACTACACTTTCTATATAGTGTACTCTTTAATATTAATCAGAACCTCACACTGTACTCGCCGACATTGTCGATGGATGTTGATTCCAAATGCATCCGCGAATCAAAGACCACTCCTGCACTTCATAGGCAACCGAGTTGCATTGTTTTATTTTTTTTTTCATTTATGCCGTAAGGCGCACTGGTTAAAAAAAAAATAATAATAATAAGAGGTGACGCTTCTGAGCCGCTCAACTGGTCCAACAGTGGGACAGATGGAAATCGTCGAGAGGCCGTCGCAGCTAAACACTGAAGTTCGTGATTGAATTGCGCAGTAACTTGTTGCACCTTGCCCAATTCACTGCGTCTAAGAAGTCCTGGCACGGTGCAAGCGGAAAGCTACAGTGCGAGGCCCGCCCGCTCGTCGCGGCGGCTGCTGCGGTGTACACACATTTCCCATGAACGCTTGCGCGCCCGTTGGTGACGCTCGTGTGCTTGAAAAAGGTATATTGGAATGTAACGCGAAGAACGGAAAGCAGCTCGAAATTGCCAGCGCGTCGCTCGAGCCCAAAGAACGCACAAAAAGAACACACACAGGACGAGCAAGAACTATCATGCGTCACAGCTCGACACTTGAAGCGCACTGCTCAAACATAAAGCAGGACGCACGAAACGAACGCACAGGTACACACATGACGAGCGCGAACTAAATGTCGCAGTTGTTACTTATTTTTGTTTGAACAGCGTGCTCCTTTCGCAAACGCGGCCGCTGCAGCGAGCGAGGTGGCCTTCGTACGCTCTGTGATTTCAGCGCGGACATCGAGGGGAAAGCACAAGACATACAACCCCCCGCCCGCCCTCCTTCTTTTCTTGAGATAAGCGCACGAAGGCGACCACGCCCTGTAGGGCGCAGAGCATCGGCGTTCGCAGGAGCGGGGAGACGACCTTCAAAGCGCGCCCAGCGCCCAGCGCGCACATCGCGCCATCTCGCTGGTAATGAAGAAACGCTTATAAGCGCCTGCCGTCTCTGAGTCCGCCCAGCGGTAAAGGGTGTGTATATAACGCTCGCCGTTAGCTACCTGGATGATCTGCGTTTCGTGGCGTAGTGGTTACCGTCACGCGCTGAGGAGCGAGAGGTCCCTGGTTTGATTACGCGCTTTGGAAGCATTTTTCTGAATTACTTTTCTTTGGGGCTTTTATATATATATATATATATATATATATATATATATATATATATATATATATATATATATATATACTTATACATATACGGTGCATGACGGCGGCGGCGACTGTCCATATAATTGCTATCGCAATAAAATAGTAGGTCAGGCCCGCACACTCCAAGCTTCCCTCGCCCCAATTTTCCCGGTAGGGGAAGGGGTCCTGAATTTTTTTTAAGGAGGAGGCTTACCAGGGCAACCAAACCCGCAGACGTTTATTGTGCCTTCCTTTTCTCCTCCGACCTACTTACGCTCTCTTCGACGGCATCAATTTCAACGCAGCGGTAAAGGCTCGACTCTCGCGCGCACCTTTCAGAGATTTGCAGCGTTGCAGTGTGTCACAAGTGGCGCGGAAACCACGCACCTGATTTCTGAGCATCGGCATTTGAGGTCAAGGCTTGAAGTAGCCTAACTAATTTCGAGAACGTAGTACATTATCTTTCCCAAAATTAAGAAGGCATTGCAGACTGAAAAAATCTGGTTGCCGAAACCAATTGCTATGTTCCACAACAGATATCTACGCGAAAATTATGTTGGGGAGCCTTAATTACAGTACCTTGATTTCCCTTCAGACAAATATGTGGCTGACTTGGAAACTTTTATTTGCTGTAAACGAGATTGCATATTTTTTTCTGCTAACAACCACAAACAAGATGAGGTTCTGTTTTCTTGCGTATATTTGCACAAGTTGCTTACTGAATGATGGGTTGTCTATTGGACGTCATAAAGTAATTTTTATATCATATAATTAGACTTTTAATGTCATAATCATTTATCTAAGTGTAATCATATATAATTGTACCTCAACCTCCTATATTGTGATATAGGTTGCGGTATTGCACGTAAAAAACTTCGCGATCCTTTCGCGTTCATTGTAACAGATATATTACTTCGTAATTCTGTCAACCCGACATGAACTTCTCAAGGCAATTTCAGCAAGAACTTGCAACAAACTGAATTACCATGCTATTAGTACTTACGTTTTGCACGGCTGAGGAGTCTGAAAACAAAATTCCAAACACGTGTTCACGTGATACCACCCTTTAGTCAAGAAGACTTTTAAGGGCTCGCTTTTGTTTGTTAGACGCAATAATAATGAGAACTAACAGACGATAATGCCAAGGAAAGTATAGGGGTTGTTATCTGTAGTATTTAGAATATAAATGTGAAGAAAGTAAAGTGGACGAAAAGATAACTTGCCGCCGGCAGGAACCGAACCTGCGACCTTCGAATAACGCGTCCGATGCTCTACCACTGAGCTACGGCGGCGGTCATCCCTCCGTCCACTTTATAGGGTATATGTGTGGATTTAACTGACAAAAATTTGGAGGCATAAAGGCACAAATGCATCGGCTCGTGTGTGGCGCCGGTGCTGTGTAACATTTTCTTGTCGTCCATTGACTCAGTTTTTAATGAAGCTATTGACTCTAAAGATTTTAAGATATTTCGATACGTCGATGACTTCCTGGTGATTTTGAACTCTACTAACCAATTGAGTTACAGTACTGCCTTGGACAAAATTTTAACCGTTCTTAAACCCCATGGAAGGAGCCTGACTTTTACTTACGAGGAATCCAATAATAAGGAACTGCAATTCCTAGATATCAGAATAAGCTTTAACGATAACTTCACGTGCTGGTCATATCGTCCTCGTGCTAAAAAGGAGTTGCTTAATTTTCAATCGGCGCACTCTAAAAATGTTAAGAGAGGCATAGCGACAATGTGCCTGCATTCCGCGCTAAGCAGATCTTGCGAACACATGATGGTCCACAGTTTTGATTATCAGGTGTCGCGTCTGCAATCAGCTGGTTTTCCGTCCTCAGTCATAACTAGTGTTTCGGAGAGCTTGCTCAAGAAATTGAAAGGCATGCGAAAAAGGGCGGAACCTAATCAGCATAAGAAAAGGCCGGAAATTATACCCTATATATATATTCATAAGGTCGCCCACAACCTGAAGAAGGTTGTGGGCAGACACGATGTTCCCGTGGTGTTTTCCGCCCCTAACAAGCTCTCGCGGCTATGCGCCCGTGTGTCTGAGAAAAACAATAAGGCCGCCTGTGACATACAGCATGTAAAACCGTATTGCCCATGCGTAGTTGGGGTGGTTTACGAAATACCCCTCAGCTGTGGTAGGACATGCATCGGCCAGACTGGTCGATGTTTAAATATTCGATTAAAGGAACATGAAGCCTCCCTTAACGGTGTATCTGGTTTACACTTGCCTTCGCACTGCAAATCCTGCGCATGCGCGCCCCGGTTTTTCGAAACCAGGGTGCTTGGGAAAAGTCGAAACCAGGTGGCCAGAGAATTGTTGGAGGCTTTTTGCATAAATAAGAAGGGTGCCCAATGTGTTAGTGTGCCTTCCTTGAATTTATATCGCAACGAATTGCACTTTTTAGACAAGTTTTGATAACTCAAAGTAGGTTGTCATTCTGTTACTGGGATTGTCAATGTGACTCGCGCATGCGCGTGAAGCTACCTGGAATGCAATGTTCTTTCCAATAAAACAGTTGTTAGTTTGGCACCGGTCCTGTCATTTCTTATCGTTGTTCCTTTGTGCCTCCAAATTTTTGTCAGAACATGCACCAACTAGCCCTAGAACGCGTTTTGTGTGGATTTAAACCTAGGAGTGTTAGTCAGCGCCGATCGCAGCCATGGCGGCGAGTGTGGAACACTCTTTTTCTACCTTTTGGCGTCACGTAAGACGTGATCTTTTTGCTAGCTGGCAGCTGACCAATAATCCCTTGCATACTACCTGAAGGCATCAAGGCTGCCAGAACGAGACCCTAGCTACGAATGAAGGAAAGAAGGCTTTTAAGGGCTCGTTTTTGTTTGTCACACACAATAATAATGAGAACTAACAGACGATAATGCCAAGGAAAGTATAGACACGACCGACGTGCTTCGCTACGTCAGTCGTGTCTAGACGCTGCGTTGGAGCTGTCGTGCACGGCAAGTGTTCGTTGACCGCGCATTCTGAGAACGCCCCAGGAGCTGCGCGCTTAGGAATGACAGCGACAAGAGCAGAGGCGAGAGCAGGATTGCGACCGCCGGTACCGAGCAATAACCGATGCCCGTGAACGAGACGCTCAACGCAAGCGATCAGCGAGAAGAGGAACCGAGTGAACGCCGGGATCCCGTGATAGTGACGCGCAGCGAAAACGAGCGGCTTTCTTCGCAAAAGCACGATATTTCGAGGTTCAACTCTTCAGCTTCCAGCAGAAAAAGACATTATCCGAACAGTTGTGTCTTTTTCACAGCACCGCTGGTCACCTACCATGACAGATTGAAATGACTCCTTTTTTTACAACAGAAGCAAACAAAACTCACCCATTCCGTTGAGACCGTGCTTGGCGAGGGGTGGCTGGCTGGCGTGGCTCCTGTCGCTCTTAACGTTGACCGAAAAACGTTTTTTTGAGGTCGCAATGCCGTCAGTAGACACACCCAAACAATATTCTTTTCTTCTTCTGAATCCCGTCATATAGTGGTGATGATGGCCACCGCCAGTGGGGATTTGCGATGTATCTGGCAGTGCCGGCAGAAGCAGTTGTTGCAGGATTTCAACGCGAAAGCGTTAAAGAGCTCGTTTCGCAGAAATTCCGGTGTCGGCATCGGTGTCGGGGTCGTTTATTGTGACTGAAAAATTATCTTGTCCGTGACCGAAAAATTGAGAAATATTCAAATAAAAAAAACTGAACGCATCTCCACGAAGCGAATGACGACGAGTGGGCGAAGCTAGGTCCTAAGGTTCATAATGTCTACGTTGTAGTCACCTATTAGTATAAAAGGTTTGTGCTTGGAGAAGTTTAATATTGTTCCGCAACAATTATGATTGGTATTAGTGTACTGTTCAACCTTCCTTTTTGTGTGTCTCACATAATTTACCCGAGCGTTGCCTCATATAATGTAAATTGAGTGACATAAAGTGGCATAAAGAGTGGACGACAAAGCTCGGTCCTCAGTTCCATGATGTGTACGTTGACGTCGCCGAGTAGTATAAAGGTTTCGTGCTTCTAGGTGTTTTATATTGTTCTGTCACAATTATGATTGTTGTTCGTCTACTGTAAACCTTTTTAGGGGCGAAGCTCCTTAAGGCGGCACCCGTTCGTCCCTCGTAGTCGTAGTAGTGCGTAACCAGTCGTAACGCTAGTACCAGATCTTGACCTCCAAGGTGGTGCCGGTGGGAGATTTTTCCTGTGCGTTGTTGAACAATAAAAAATTCGCAGCGTGCGCGTTAACTAAAAGCCGAATTCTTCTGTCTCTCATTCCCCATTAGCAGCCATTGGCATGTTCCAGTAGGAAACGTTAGTAGAAGTAGAAGTGTAAGTGTTAGCTAAAAGCCGACTTCTGTCTCTCATTCCCATTAGCAGCCATTGTTTACCTCCAAGGTAGTGCCTGGTGGGATTTCTCCTGTGCGTGATTAAACAATAAAAATTTTGTTCAAAACGCCGTTGATTGATGAAATAAACCAACGAAAGACGCCAGATGTTTTCTAAAATCAAAACGAAAGAACGCCAGATGTTTCTAAAGCAAAACGAAAAGACGCCAGCTGCTTAACGAAAGACGCCGGATACTTTCTAAAGCAATGGTTTTCTAAACAATGAAAATTCACAGCGTACATGTAAAATTAAAGTGAGGTGCAAGTCGTCATAACTCGTCGAACCTTTAGTATAAACGCGCCCGATCTCACGTCGGTGATGATGTACTGGGCAGAATTCACGGAAGATTCACGGTTTACCGATGAACCTCCGCAGCTTCGACCACTCATCATCATTCACTCCGTGGATATGCTGTGATTTTTTTTAGTCACGTACACACATATCTTTCGACTATATCAACGGTTTTCTAACCACCATGACAGCGGACAGTGAGCGTCGACGACAAGGCTGGGTTCTTAGGTCCACAATGTCTACGTTGAAATCGCCCACTAGTATAAAAGGTTTGTGTTTCTAGGTGTTTCATATAGTTCTGTCACAATTATGGTTGATATTAGTCTATTGTTAAACATTTTAGGAAGTTTTGCACGGTGTTGTGCCGTGAGCACTGACACCACACAACGGACAATCCTAGACCCTAAGGTGCTTCGCCCCTAATAATAAGAAAAAACTTCGGTTCGAGTGAGAATCGGACCCAGGCCGTCTGCGTGGCAAGCAGGCATTCTACCACAGAGCTACGCTATATTTGGAGGCTGCTTCGGAGAAAACACTATGTGAATGTCATGTAGTGGAAAGCGTCTACTTAACGCATGTAGTATTGCGTGATAGAAGCGTAGAATCGCACCAGGCGTCAATACATGTGAACTGCGCAACGCGTGGGCGTTTTAAAGGCGCACCCATTACACAGCGCTCAGACATATTTAATCCTCATCAACTACAAAAGCATCAACAAAGTGAGCAGCTGCATAGGCTCGCGTGTTGCCTTACGGATGCGTAGTGGTCACTTCGCTGATTTGCAAAAGGAAGAATTATGGCGTAGTGGTCACTTCGCTGATTTTCAAAAGGAAGAATTATGGCGTAGTGGGCACTTAACAACTGCACTCGTCGTAGGCATTCTGAGATAGTTTGAAACGGCCAATGTTCGCGCACTGTTCCCTACGGCACGATTGAGGCACGCACCGAGAACCGAAGCTAGGCTAGCAACTGTGAAGGCGATGCACACAGGGCCCGATTAGGATATCGCGTTCTACTCTTGAAGGCGAAGCTCAAGCGTCCTCGCAAGTTTTTAATGAATGACGCAAAAGAGTTAGCGCATCAAGATGCGTACAGACGCATATAACATCAATTATGTGAATCCGGGATCCGCCCACCTTTGACCAAGCTACGATGTCAGGCGATGACGTCATCATATGACGTCAAGTTACGTAGGGCCATAGCGACGCTATGTGGACGTCACAAATTCCGGCGACCTGTGACGCCCTCATGACGTCGTAGGGTGACGTCAGCACGTGATGTTTTTTTTTTTGTACACTCGCGTCGCCGACGCCGACGGTCCCTTTTCGCGTTTGATGAGGCATCTAAGGCTTTGGCCTTAAAATTGCTCATAGGTACTGTACTATGGGACAGTCGTAACCGCCCGTTTGTAGGCTTCGAACCTCCTGTTCGTCTTTTTGAAAACGATATTCAGCTCTTTTAATATGTTTGTGTGATTGCTTACTGTGTTTAGAAAAATTCATTGTGTCACAGACAGTTAACATCAATAACAATTTAACATGACGTTTTCTAGCTAGAAATACGTTCACGAGAAAGGCATAACACATGCTTATTGGCCTTTTCGGTCGGTTTCAATATTGCGATAGAAGCAGCACGTGTTGCGCCCAAGAAACTTCCGGTCACTTGAATCATCACTCTCTAACGCCGAAGCAGAAAGCGGATTTTTTATGTAGTGCCAGAATAAGGAAAGACTCTTTTTCCGCTTTCAGGTAAAAGGAAGGCACTTAAAGTGAAGCCTTAACTCTTGTAATGTGGCGTGTGCAGCTTAGAATAATATTTATTTTTAAAAAATTGGCCGCGTATCTGCGTGCTTCGCTGCAAAAGTCGTCTAAAGACGATAGAAGAGGCGCTGCGTGAGATATGGACGCCATCTGGCAATACGTCGGGAAACATGAGTGCTGTGTTGCGGGCTGGTGGTCCCGGCGCAGCGGCAGGTGAAGACCGGCGGTGACCAACGCGACCGGTGGGGACGCCGGTCAGCCCGAACACGCTGTTTGGCGCGATGCGCCGAAGGAGAAGAAGCGTCCGCACTCAACAAGTACTCTCCACAAACTCTCTTATTCACACGTCGCCTGGGTAACACAGCAATGCCAGAGCGGCGCCCCCTGTCATTCGTACAATGCAATACTGAACCGAAACCGAAACACAACATGAGCTTGTGCAGAGAGCACGGAGGCAGACAAGTTTCAGCGCAGTCGCATTTTCAGCGCAGCTTAAGACACTAGGGTGTTTAAAATTGCGTATCTATGTATTTTCTATTAAAGGAACACACCACCTAATATTTACCTAATGATGTTGCGCCTCAGATATGCGTAATATTTACTTTTTGATCGACAACGTTCACAAGTATGAACAGCCGTACCAGTTCAAGATGGGTGGACGGTAAGCAAGTGGTTCAACTTTGGCCGGGTGGTTGAATCGGGTGACGTGCCGACAAACAGAAAGACAGACCAAAATTTCTGCATTTAAGTTCCCCAAGAAAGACTATGGTCTTTAATATTTGTCCATACACAGGGAGAAAAGTGTTGAAAATGTGCGGGCTACTCGCTAAGGCTTTTGTTCCCCGCATATGATACTAGGCAACGCCGGCGCACAAAACCGGAAACCGTCCAGCAGCTGTGTTTGTAAACAACGAAAGAGTCTAAAATTACAGAGTGATAGAACTGAAGTACTGCGATGCTGCGATTACAAGCAGTCAGGCGCATCTGTGACTTCTTAAGTGACCTCCATTATGAGTACGGCTTCTGGCGCGGCTTTACCTGCGCAATTTTTCTTATACGCTAAGAATAGAAAACTGTGAATGTGCATGTGATCGCATTCAGAAGCAACGACATTCCTTTAACTGAGCCATTGCTTATTTGAGATAGCGTTGGTTCAGTAAATCGAACCAGTCCTTGAAAATCTCAGCAGTCCATAACACCGACTCCTCCAAGGCGAAAAATCGGGGTTTCCCATTCTATGGAGCAACGTGCGAATGCGTAAGCGTGATGGATGGTGGATTCTGATGGCGCGCCGTCTACCGCAAATCGTTGCAGCACGACGTGCACTTCATGGCCTCGGAGATTTGTCGCGCCGGTAGGTTTTCCACCGGCGGTCCCATTAGCAGTACTCCCAAATGTATAATGCGTCGTGCACGCTCCGCTACCCGGAGAGGGCGCTGTTAGCCGATACGAGCTAAAGCCCCTTGATCTAGGAAAGTAACGACACTCTCCTCCGCGCGCGAGTTTCCTCCTCGATTCTCCTCGCACGCCGCCGGCGCGCGCTGCGCACGGCACCATTTTACGCCGGCGCTCCCGCGGGCGCGCCGTAGAAATCAACGGAGGCGCGTAATGTCGGGCAACTTTCGCGCACCGGTGCTGTAGAAAACTTTGAAAAATGGTGATAAGAAGATCGAGAACACTGAAATGAACGTTCAATAAAATAATAGTTTCTTTCGAAAGCCGTGTAAATGGGCCATGCTAATTTAAAAAGAGCTTTATGCAGCGTTCCATCATGCAGACGTTTTTTTCTGCCACATGATAACATGCTTTACACTTACATCTGAAATAACTTAGCTTGCGTGATGTCCGCCTGTGTCTGGATTTTTTGTCTCTTTCCTGTGCGCGCATGTGCAACTCAGGTACTTACAGCGTCGCATCTTGAAATGACATCGTGGATAATACATTGTCCATCCATGTGTTATGTGACGTGAAATTAGACTTGCGCGGTGGTCTCCAAACTGAACAAGACGCTTGCGCAGTGTCAGCACGATCAAGCGGCGCCAATAGCAACTCATCTACCGCAGTACCAGAAGCGCCGGAGAAAGATTTTTCAGAATAGTATTTTGGCGTTCGTGTCAAAGAAACTAGCACTCGGTTTAGCTGTGAGCGGAGACATTCCGCACGAATGTTAAAACACATCGGTGCAATGATTTTAGCTCGTGTTACATGAACAGAAAGAAGCTCTCCGAAAAACAGCAGAAGGGTGATTTTAAAGCATTTGCTATCAGAGCGAGAATTTTCGGCCTCTGCCTCGAAGCCGATATCGACAGCAAGCGAGCGCGATCACTAGAACACCCCCTGCACGTCGTCTCCGCGAGAAAACCAAATTATGATCGTCTCCCGGTTATGCGTGCGTGGCATCCAAATTCAAAAGCAAACAAACGAACTGAAAAAAAAAGCAGTGTTAGCTAGCTGGCGCTGCTCATGTATACAATACCGTGGTCCTACATTCTCTCATTTCATTCTGTTATTCATTTCATTCTTTCAGGGCCTGCATTCGTTGCATTTGTGCGGCTGAAGCGCATATCAAAGTAAGCTGGAAGAATAACGCCTTTACAAGCCGCTGTTCCAATTTTCAGTAAAACAGACAACGTATCCTGCAAGAACGTTACAGCGCGGAAAAAGAAACGAGCGCGCGAGTAGAGGCCACACGGATAAGCTCTGAATTGTACCTGAGGTTTATTTGGGAAAACACGCATATTAGTAATGTCACAAATGCAAATCCGAGCAAGGAAAATAGGAAAGCAGAAACACGGCTCGGAAAAAAAAAAACTGATCACTAAAGTGAGTCGTCATGTAGAAGACGACAAAGCAATACCGGTGTTACAGGGGCCCTTTTGATCGCGATCTGCTCATCGATATCTGGCTCCCAGATTGCAATTCGACTGACATTTGCGCCAAACTTGATCCGGATAAGTTTGGACCGAATAGCAGCGATGATTGTTGATCGCGATCAAGAAATCCGATCCGGACTGATTCTGATCGCGATCAAAACTACCCGTGTGACACCGGTATAAGAGATAATCTCGTTTTTTATTAGTGAACGGAAGACGTGATAATGCAGGCGTGACCAAGACGAGCCATTTCGGTCGCCTGCTGCTAGATAACGGCTTACTTTCGCTATCAGAATGTTATTTGTTGTGCGTTGTGCTTGTGTGTTTCTTTTGTTCTTGTGACTGATCGCATTTGTGTCACAATTTCTGTGCGTGAATCCCCCCCCCCCCTCCGCCAAAAAAAAAAACCTCATTTGGGAACCAGCGCCAGTAAGTGTCATCTCTATTCGTCCATTCGTTTGTGTTTTTACACCAAACATTCACAATAAACGGAATCTAACAATCACAACAAGCGCGATCGAGAAGCTGTATCATCGCGCGTAATCGTTCACAGCGGAAAGCACATCCTATAGCTGTGCACTTTAGACTGAATGAGAGTTGCCGCCGTGAGAGGTGATGGACTCAGCTGAATATTCAGCATATTGAGGACAACCCCATTTTTAAGCAACGCGCAAATAGCCTACGAAAAAAAGACCTTGATGAGCAGGCCGGAACGATATTTAAAATGTAGCATTCGGCGATGCTTTGATACGAGCAATAGGACAGGCGCCTTACCTCGCAAAGAACGCTGTTTTGTCGGAACAAAGTTTCTTTGGTCGATGTTTTGCAGCCACTGCTTCTTGCGCCAGCCATCACGCTTACCATGGGGAATGGTAAAAAGTGCATAATCGTTTGCACTCTCATTGTGGCAGTTATAGGCGCAACAGCACGGCATAGCGCCCACAGAAAGCACAGAAAACACAGCGCGCGCAACGTTTGCTACGCAGAGCCCCGGCGTAAAATGGCGCGAGCGAAAAAGAAAAATACCAGCAAAACGCAAGATCCACACGTCTCCAAGGGCAACGGCGAAGGAGACCAATCGTCGGCGCGGAAAAGCGGCGGAGAACGGGAGGACGCGAAAGGGGCGAGGAGGGAGAGAGGAGGACGAGCGCGCGGCGGCGAGTACACTGAATGGCGGTACTTTCCCAAGATCAAGGGACTTTAATACGAGCTAAAGTCCCTTAATATACAGAAAGTAGCGACACTCTCCTCCATATCCTCTCCAAAGTGTCCAACCCTCCTCTCCCAAGTGTCCAAACCTTAGCTATATCCTCTCCCGAACGGCCACCGTGCGGGCGCCGGTCCTATAACCCAGCTCGCGCCAATTTCCTATCAAGAATGCTATGTGACGCTGATAACGCGCACGTTTCCCGGGCGACGGCCCGTGAAGCGGGGTGGTGGAAGGCGGGAGAGGAGGGTGCTGGACATGGCGGCTCGGTTAAAAGAAAGACGGTACTTTCCCAAAAATATCCAGGGACTTTAATACGTGCTGTGCCGGCGGAGTCCGCGTTAGAAAGCATACCGTGTGGCATCTAAGCCCGCACATTGGCCTCTTAACAGCGGATCTATTTAAGCTCGAGGTTAGTCAGTGCGGAGTGCCCCGCAAACTATCAACATCATGAATGGCCTCTACCTGACATGGCATCTCGCCTCGACCAGCAACGCGTTTGAGGAAGTAAAGTTGGAGGAAAGGAGGAGGAGAATAAATAAATGAAACAAAATAAAATTTCTTAGAAAGACACGCAAATTGGGCGAGTTGGTGAGGTTCCATGGTAAAATATAAAATTTCTTCGCGAGGCGGGATTTGAAACCACGTGCTCGCGGTCCTAAGGCGAGCGTCGCAACCACTCGGCTATCCAGGCACGCTAGCTTTTATGCATCTGATTGGGTTGCTATGGGCGAGAGAAAGAGAAAGAAAGAGAAACAGAGAGAGAGAAAGAAATCAGAGAAAGAGAGACAACGAAAGAAAAAGAGACAAAGAGATAGAAAGAAAGAGAAAGAGAGATAAAGAAAGCATAGCATAGTCTTGCACAGTAAGCATGGCAAGGGGGTGGGAAATGGAAGTGGGGTTGATGAGGAGGGAAAGGAGGAGGGGAGAGTGTAAAGCACAGCTTAGCTTCACGTCGAAGCGAAGCGCGAGGAAAACAGGACACAGTAAAGAACACACAGGACAGGCGCCATGAATCTATACCAACTCTCCCAGTACTCTACGTTACTTCAGTTCATAGCTCAGCGTTGTATAGTTTAGTATAGCAAGGGGGAGGGTAAGGGAAGTGAGGGGGAAGAGAAGGAAAAAGTGTAGGGGAAAGGGTGAAGCATAGCATAACCATGTATACAGTCGCCGACCTATATTTTGGACCTTCAAGGGGCCAAGACAGCGCCCGGAAAGTCGGGTAGTCCCAAAAACGAATTCACGCAAAAAGACGGTTGATCCCTCCTTCATAGGAATCGGAATAACACGAAAGTAAAGCATGCCCTTACAGAAGTAACTGAATGTTTACAGAAGTAACTGAATTGTTATAAGAGAGTTTGCACAATGTATATTGATAGCACCGTTTACCGTGTACTTAGCTTTAGGTGCACATTAATGAACTCTAGGTGGTCGAAATTTCCGGAGCCCTCCACTGCGGCGTCCCGCATAATCACATCGTGGAGTTGGGACGTTAAAACCCCGATATTATTATTATTATA
This sequence comes from Rhipicephalus sanguineus, assembly GCF_013339695.2. Classification (NCBI taxonomy): domain Eukaryota; kingdom Metazoa; phylum Arthropoda; class Arachnida; order Ixodida; family Ixodidae; genus Rhipicephalus; species Rhipicephalus sanguineus. The sequence goes on from NW_023615989.1 coordinate 51,995, forward strand.
GCACCGTTTAACGTCGATGCACCCACCTCGATGATTGGTGGTACATCTCCATCCCGACGACTAACGTCCATGTTAAATGGTTAAACAAACCCTTGTGGTAGCTCTAGTAGTTAACGGTGAAATCGTTATCAAAGAACGAGGTGTGATAGCCAGAAGAGCGTCGCATATTGGACGCTGAACTTGGTCGCCATCCCGCGGCATGTTAAAATGTGACTGAACACCACGGCCGGACTAGAGGGAAACGCAAAGCGCGTCCTGCTGCCCCGGTAGCCCAGCCGCGATTTTTCTCGGGGCGAGCGCGCCAGCGGTGAACGCGGTGTTACAGCCAGGTGACACAGGCGCGCGTCGCAGATGCTATGAGCGAGGCCGACGCTTTTACGACGCTTGGTCTAAGATCGCTTGGTCTAAGATGTCAATGCCTTAACACACCTCGCGGTGTTTTAAAGCATTGACAAAATTGAACTTCTATTGAAAACGCGCCGAATGGGACGGACGTGTAACGCGTTGCAGGTGCTAATCGCGGAGGCCACAGTAATGACGAATTACTTTACTTTACGGCTCCCAGAGAGCAACACCACCCCGCCGACCGGGAGAGTGGTAGATATAAAAGGCGCGTTTGTAAAGCTTCTAGAGACTGTGGTTCTAGAAGTCTAGAAGCCACAGTCTAGAAGCTTCTAGACTGTGGCGAAAAAAAAAGTGGCTGTGGGGCAGTGGAAAGCGTGCCCGGCATCTCTTGTTGCGGACCGAGCAGTCGTGGGTTCGATGCCCATTGACGGAACCTTTTTTCTTTGACATCTGATTGTGTAATTTTTTTTCTACGTCACTTCCGTGACGGAAATACGTCACTGAAGTCTTGGTGGACCCCGGCATAAAACACTTTCGTGTTAAAAAAAAAGTCGCTGTATTTACCGATTGGTATGAAAAGCTGGTCAATATGTTTCTGCGGGTCGCTTACGCTGCCGGACCAACAGGTCAGCTTGCACGTCGGCGAGGGTAGAACCTTCATTAGGCTGTGCGAATAGTGAATTTTAGGACCGATTCGAATTCGAATCGAACAGTCTTGACACCGAATCGAATACGAATACAAACCTAATGCTGATCGAATAGTTCTCGAATAGTAAGGCAACCACATTTAAAACAGCCTTAGACTGGTAAGGTACCAATTTTCAAAACAGCCCTAGACTTGTAAGGTAACAGTTTTCAAAACATTCCAAGAATTCCACAACATATAATTTGAAAGAAATATTCACAATCTTTAACAAAGAAGCATTGCAATTACTTTTAACCGACAAAAAATACCACATATATTTAAACTGAGCGAACTCGTACACAGCAGCGGCGAGAGCCTTCGAAATATTTTGTAACAGTAGGTTGAAATATAGAAGTGACTACAATATTCAATATGATACTTTTAAAACAGCTTTTAAATGAAACTGATCACAAATACTAAGCAGTTTTCATGAGTTAACATCACATAGTGGATTTTGATGACACTGTCGCTTAGGCGACATTGGAGTTTTAAGCAAAAACGCCTTTATCCTGTGATCAATCTAGGTCGGAAAAATAGGGCGTCCGAAAAATCGGTCGGCGATGGTAGAGTATAGTGCATCAAGGGGTGAGAAAGGGAAGTAAGGGTGAGGAGGATGGAAAAGAGGAGAGGGAGAGGGTACAGCATAGCACAGCCATGTGCTATGCTGTAGGTCGATACACATCACGTACTGTCGCAGCGCATTGTCTTTAGGGAGCCTTCATGTACACTACTACGGGACGACCGGGTGCCGCGATAAGGAGCTTCGCCCCTAAAACGATTTCTTTCTGTGATAAAGCAATCGAAGGCCTCCTGACACGCATGCTGCCTAGCCCAGCCATTTCTGAAGCCTCATAAATTTCGCGTAACAGCTGCTTGCGATGACGCTTGGCGATGATAAAGGAATGGTGCGAACGACGCTGTGTTTCTGTTTCGTTGAGGTCACTTAAGTAGCATTTTGTTGTTTGTTGTGCAAAGTTGTAGACAAGGTAACTGGTAACCAGCACATATCTGGCGGTAATTTTAGCAGAAAGGCATCTGCTTTCTTTAAGAAGGTCGGCATCATTTCTGCGTGTTGTATTCAGAGTTCGAGATTTCGTGTTTTTTTTTCTTTTTTTCTATCATATAACCGTGAGCTGTGATAGTGTCTGACTGCCATAAGTTACGTCGTACCTGTGCCTTCCTGTTTGTACGTGCCGTTAAAGCGATTTTTAGATGCGAAGCAGCTTTTGTGCTGGGCTTTGTCCGTAGTTCCATTGGCGACCGTCCGCTTTCTAAAACCTACCATAGCTATCTGTAACATATTGAGCGCGCGCTCGCACCAAGGAGAAGTCTTCTTCGTCTTCTTCTTCGACCGCCTTGATGATGATACGTGCAGAGCGCGCGTTCGCGCCAAGGAAAAGTCTTCTTCTTCTTGTTCTTCGACCGCTTTGATGATGATACGTGCAGAGCACTTTAGGGGCCCGGGCTGCCGTATGATGTCCTAGCTTGGCGTAACGCAGACAAAACCATGTGTGCTGGCACGCGCTAGCGCGTTCGGGCCTGTGTAAGGGGCTGGGCAAGACGCTGTGGCCTCTCCCGCTTATACTCTCTTAGCAATCACGTGATGGCGTCGGGGAAGGAGATTCTGCAGACACGCGATGAACCTGCGTGGCGTGCTGCAACAAGAGTTCGGGAAGAGTAACAGCAACTACAGTGAATTCATGGTGTTATCCACATGCAAGGACGCGTTAACATCGGGCAAGGTGCCCGTGGTGAACGGAACTTTAAGTCGACCCACGCGCTGCTTCGCATCCCCACATGGTTCCCTTTAGTGGGAGATGGTGTAATTTTTAGATGCGAAGCATCTTATGCCGGAGTTCAATCCTGTGGTGGTGGTGTGCGGCGTGACCACCCTTACTGCGCATGCGCAAACCCTCTGACATTGCGGCTCCCTGAAGGCTACCCAAAATCACATTCTTTGGGAATGCGAGGGAAACCCGCCTCCAAAAGCAATACTGCCAGCTTCCTCCCTCGAGGCGTGGGAGTCACTCCTGTCATCAAATGAACAACGTATTCAGACAGAAGTAATTAACTGGGCCGAGAAGGTCGTGGCGAGCTACTTGCCACCACCATTCGAACCACCTGCAAGCTAAATTCAACGACCTCTCTGTGCCGTCAATAAAGTTGTTTATCTCTCTCTCTCTCTCCACACACCTCTTCTCCACTCTCCCTCTCCCCCGTTCTCCCTCTCCGCTTCCCCTTCCCCTACCCCTCTAACCTCCACCTCTCCCATCCTCCTTTCCACTTCCCCCTTCCCACTACCCTCTCCTCTCCTCCCCTCTCCACATTGCGCCTCTCCACTCGCCCTCTGAAACGCGGGCTCGACATGCCGAAACTCTGCTTCGCATCACCTCATGGTCCCCTTTAGTGGGAGATGGTGTGAGTTTTTTTCGTTACCCGAGGAGGTTGTACTCACCTGAACTGTTGCACGGCCAGACTGGAAAGGTGCGCGAGCGTTCCGTCTTACGGTCTTCGCGATGCGTCTGTCTCCGTCTCCCGCCACACCACCGTGTTGACGCTGCGACCCTGCCGTTGCGTTCGCGACTGCGGTACATGCAAAAGCAGACGCTCGCGTTTTACAGCGAAAGCTGTTATGAGATCATTTCACCGGCCGTTTTTGGCGCCGTAGTTGTCCGCCGCCGCCGCCGGTGTCCGTAACCACTATCGCTCGAAATAAGAAAAAGAACGAAATAAGAAAAAATTCCCAGGATGGAACGCGGTTCGAACCTGGGCCCTCTGCGTGGAAGCCCAGTGTTGTACCTCAGAGCCATGCCGGTGCTTGGAACTGCCTTGCAAGAAGACGCTATACAGGCTTCATGTCCGGAAGGAACCACATTAACATATCTAATTTAGTGTGGTGGAAGAGTGTAACCAGGCGTCACACAATGCGAATTGAGCAACGAGTGGTCTGTTGGATGCTTCCAACCCATTACAAGGGGCTCTGAAATAATTCTTCATCGTCATCAGGCACAACACCAACAAAGTGCGCATAATGCCTTACATGTTTTTATCGGGTACCACGGCTCTCCGTTGAATGACGAAAAATGGTATAGTGGCTGTTTCCCTATGACACACAAATTATGATGAGGTATAGCGTAGTGGGTTCCTCGCAAGTGCACTTGCATTGGTTGCCAAGGAAGCCCATAAGCCCATCATCCATTTCCTCAGGGTCTCGATAAAGTTCTTCCCTCCTCTCTCTGTCTCTGTTTCTCACGTCAACGTATGTTATATTGCTTGGTGGGAGAGTGAAATAGCGACTGGGCGTCACATAATGCGAATTACGTAACTGGCGAGCCGTTTAAAGCTTCCAACCTATTTCAAGGGCTGAGCCACAATTCTTCATCGTCATCAGTCGTCACGTAAATAAAGTGCACATAATGCCTTACATATGTGTAGCTGGAACCTCGCTTCTGCGCACAATGATGAATAATGGCGTTGTAGGTGCTTCCCAACTTCACAAATATTGCGATTTGTAGCGTAGTGGATACCTTGCTAGCGTACTTGTATGAGTAGCCCCAAGAGAGTTTACAACGGGCTCTAGAAATGCCGCTCTTCCAGCTTTCGCTGTGACTGTACTGCGCTTTCCGCGCAGGCCTGGCGTTTTTTTTTGTTTTTTTTTTCCTCCATGTTCTCAGCAAGCAGCACGCAAGAACGCCTATAACTACGGCTAGGGGGCCTCGATGCGCGCGCCCCCGCTTAGGGTGCTGCCACCTTTTGTACCAGTTCCGCCATTGTAGTGCTTACATCATCCTCGCCAAGCTGTTGTGTTCGCGTGCGTGTAGTGCTGCTGCGTTCGCGCGGCTTTCTTCGACGTGGTGTGCCTGGACGTTGCGTCCCTCAGTGAGCGGGCCCCTTACCGTCAGAGCGATACTGATATGCAGCGGGAGTGACAGTGGCGGCCACCGTAGCAGACGACGCAGATGTCTTCACTCTAAGCGGAGGAGCGGGTATCGAGGCACTCTGCGGAGGAGCGGGCATCGAGGCACTCTTTAACTGCGGCTAGGGAGCCTACATGAGCGCGCCTCCGTGCCTTCGAGGCACAGATATGTGCAGATGTAGGCTCTCTAACTATGGCAGGGTCCCTGAGCCACTCGCGGTGAGCAGTGACGCTAACCGCGTAGAAAAGCTACCATTGCTGTCAACTCGATAGCGAAGGCCGTAAGACGGAACGCTCGCGCGACTTTCCAGTCCGGCCGTGACTTTTGTTACTAGTATGCAATAAACACGGCCGCTCGATTAACAGAACAGTTGCAGCCTGCTGCGTGCCCCGAAAGCGGCGGGAGCCGCCTAGTTCAGCGTGTTGCCGCTATGGCGCCGCAATACGGGTCTCACCAAGGGTGTTTAAACACGAGTGTCCTTGTGTTTCGAAATTTCTTGAGAAGCCTCGAACTCATGAAAAATATCATTGGGGATGAAGTTATCAACACTCCTCTGTACGCATTTTTTTTTCTTTCGGAAAGAAAGATCTCTTATTTCATCGCTTGGACCTATAACACCATCCAGTCCCATTCGAAAATTCGTGGTCGCCGACGTTGACATCCTTTCTTGTCGTTAAATCGCACTGCGAAACGCAGTCTCCTCGGCATGACGGGATGCAGCGTCTCGCGGATGTCACAACCCTAGTTTTTTGTCTCTTTTTTCTTCTAAAATTACGCGGCTGCATACGTCTACAATCTTTTAGTTCACTGTAATACGTCCTAGCGCCAACGCGGATGGAACTGTCAACACAGCGTTCCCTCTTGCGCTCATGTCTCTCAGTGCGATGCAACAGGCCGCACCTTTTTATTTTAATCGAGCCGCCGTGTAATAAACTTCCCTGTGCACATCCTTCGCACTTCTTGTGTGGACGGCTTGCCCATCTCTCGCAGAATTTCATGGTTATACAGCGGGGCTATTATGGTCGAGCTTTGCCGTGTGTCGTAGATAGAAAATTATCACCATCATGAACCGGCACGCGCTTTTGTCGTTCTCTTCTTGATCGCCTTCCTCTTCTGCTTCGCTCCCAGAACACGTGCGCCGATTTTTTTTGGCGTGGGGTGCAATAACTCTGATGGGCGAGGGAACGAGAACAGAGAGAGAGAAAGAAAAAAAATGCCCCCACGTCCCCGAAGGGCATCGTGAGGAAATGCGAATGCATTTCTTGCGCCGAGAGTACACGGCGTAGTAGCGGGAGCTCCGCCGAGCTCCCACGATGCGAGCGCCCTCACACGCCAGAGCGCACTCCTCCTCTCCACTCACTCTCCACTACTCCGCCCGCACCACCTGCTCCGGTTGCTAGGAGCGAGGATAAGCGCGCGCCCGCAGCTGTTGCTATGGGAGAGGGAGTGAGAGCGGAGAGATAACACCTGCCGGCGCGCGGACACCGACAGACGCCTGACATGCCCCGACTAAGAAATGCATTCGCATTTAAAAGAAATTCTTGGCGAAAAAGATTTCATGGGGAGGCTAGATTCGAAACCGCGTCCCCACGATCCTAAGGCGAGCGTCGTAACCACTCGGCTATCCGGGCATGCTACCAGAGCATAAAGTCTTGTATTGGCCGCGAGATTCACCTATGGGTGGCAACATCGTCGCTTCTTTGTGAGCATATGTCGCCCGTGCGATGTGTAGAAGTGTACGGGGCCGCTGTTTGTATGTCGTCATTCTGCTCTACATAGTTGCCGAAAACGTTTCAATTTTCGAGGGGAGGATTTGTTCTGTTCCGCAATTCGCAACTCAAATCAACATGAGAGGGCGCTGCGGAGTCTGGCATGGTCTGGCCACGCTGTGCAGCATGGCGGATTCACGGAGGTCCCGCATCCGCTGTCTCTGACACAAATATTAACTTTTTTGCAATGTGACTGCAGTTCGCGATGTTTTGTGGAAGGGGAGCGGGTTGTCGATGCTGAACATCTCATTTTAGTAGGAACCAGTGGTCCTGCAAGCGCGAGTGGCGTGTTGGAAGTGGTCGCGTTGTGTGTGCGGACCGGCGATCCGGCGTGACTGCGGTGTGTGCGATCCGGTGTGTGCGATCCGGCGTCACTGCGGACCCACACGAGATCCTCGTTCGAATCGCCGGTGTTTTCCGGGAGCCCTCCATCACTGAAGCGGAGTGCTCGTGCACAGCTGGACTGTCCGCGAAGTGCAAGCACATTTCGGCTGTCTTGATCCACTGTTACAGGTAGGTGACCCGTGACTAGTTACATCGACGCGCATGGTAACGCAGAGCAAGCTCACTGCTTCATTGCTTTTGAAGCAAGGCTGGCATAACGTAACTGACCCTGCTCCTATTCCGAACTCGTTTTTTTTTCTTTCCTCTAACGCAGTTCGTACTTCATCATTCATCGTGTCCGACGCACAAGGAGCTGCTGCAGACCAGCAGTTTGGGATAGCAATAGGGCCGATGAAAGGAGTCTTGTTGCAGTACACCGACACAACTCACATTTTATTTTAAACATAGTCATAAAAACAACAACAATACTATATGGGTTCTGGTTCTGGCTTGGTACGGCGTTGTTTTTTAGCCGTCTTCGCTGGCATGGGACATCTGAAAAATAAATTGTTTAAGCTTTATGTGTCGATGTGTGTTGCATTTAGTTTTTCACAACAGAAACACAATGTTTTTAGGAAAAATAAATGGCACTTGCAAGCAAATTAGGGTCATGTTTGGAGTGTTATGAAACATTGCACACCGAACGTAGCATCTGCAAGACACAGTTTAAAGTTGCTTGTAACACAATAAAATGATGAATGCTTATGACGCTGGCGCCAACATAATCGAAATAATCTACATAACGCTACTTTAGGTACTAATACTGCACCTGTAATACGGTATACGCCAGCAAAAAGTGGATGCGGTTGGTTTTCCTTAACTTGCAAGGGCGAGTAAAATTGTCGCGATGGTGGCGTGCATGTCACCAATTACTGTAATAAACCGGCTAAGTGAAATACCAGCATCA
>NW_023615990.1:0-5000 GCF_013339695.2 Rhipicephalus sanguineus
TGACGATTCACTCCACGCGGACGTTCGTTCTCCTCCGCAGTCGGTCATCACATATCTTCTCGGCGACCCTCTCCAAAACTTGTCACTGTCATCTCTTGATACTTAACTCACAGCACTAGATCATAATACGTCTTCTGCGGTCGAGCGAACGATGCTATCAGCTATAAACGACATAACTTCGACTAACTCCTCATTGACTGACTCTGTCCCCGCGCGCTTGCTGCGCTTGCATCGCTTGCATTGCCTGTATCGGCTCGCGCCTGGGATCGGGAAGGTGCGTATGATTCGTCTGTGCGTAGCACAGCGAAAGCTAGGGAAAGGGCGAGATCCTCTCAGCGATTCGTCTGCGGAATCAGACGGCGCCGCTGGCTCGGCTTTGCTTTCTCGAATATCCCGACCTTTCGCGTTCGTTAAGAGGCGCGCGGGCGCGCTCCCGGCGCCTTTTTATACTTGTTTTTTCGATGCGCGCGCTCTGTCGCGCACGAACCGTCGGTGCCAGGCTTTCATGCCGTCGTTCTAAATCGGCGACGTGCGCTTAGTTAAGCGCTCGTTCGTGACAAACATCGTGCACAAGTCCACTTTCGTAGAGGCCCGCGCCTTTCCTGCAACTGCCAGTGCAGAATTAGTTGTCTGGCACCCGCACGAAGGGGAAATAGCAGCCGCGAACTTCATTCATCTCCTCACAGCAAAGCTGTGCAAAGCGCTGTCGTCTGCTCGGCTTCCCGCACGTACTGTCGGCGGCGCCCGCTAGGTGGCTATCAGTGGCGCCCGCTAGGTGGCTATCAGTGGCGCCTCTATAGGCGGTGCACAAGGCGTATATGGAGAAATCTTTTTTAGAGTTGTCACCGTGTTTCGCTCGACCTTAATGGTTTGAAGAGGCGTTTCAAATACTGTTTACTGCTTAAACTGCGGTATGTCTTAAGGGGGAGTGGCTTTCAAATAATCGGCAGGGTCGAGCAACCAAAATAAAATGCTGTTAAACTGAATAGAATGAGCAACATACACAGCGGCGTTCCACCATGGCAACCGATTGGTTTTTAAATATTTCTTTAACGAAACAAGAAACTTGGCAGGTCCACGCAGCGTACCGAAACGCTCTTTAATACAGCAATAACAGAACACTCATCGGGATCTACTACCTAAGCAAGTTGTCACTGTTAAGCACCAATCTCTCAAATTCTGGATTTGGCCTTTATAAACTATCATATCAATATGATTTGTTGTCCAAAATCATGCCTAATTAAGCCATTGGGCCACAGCTTTATCTGCTTTACGTCTATTTGAAACTTCGGAATTGTTTCTAGCTGGGTATCATGCAAAATTCGCTCAAGAATTTCAGTGTTGCGTTTGTTGAACAGGCACCACCGAGAATTAAGTCGAAACCATACACAAAGCTAAGCACTACTTTTCGTGTAACAATGGAGAAACTCGCTCTGTAGGAATTAAAGTGACAGTCGTGCCATAGAAAAAGCCGTAATGAACCAGGGCTGTTAAGACATTTTGAACGTCAGCAATTTTAGCTCGTTTTCCTCCGTAAAACGCGGAGGTGGTGCAGAAGTTTTCAGGCTTCGGAGTGACGACGAAGCAAGACCAACTGGCATTTTTACGCAGGCGGTCCTATTATATGTATATTCTTAGCTGCGCCGAGTCCAGCATCGACTCCGCTAGGCAGAAAACGTTATGTCACTCCAAAGTCCACTCGAAGACATCATCAAACACACGAAGACGTCCAGGCAGGGACAGAAGGGGAGCGAAGCAGACAACACAAACGCCAGCGTTCGTGTTGTTTGGTAGTAGTAATGTTTGAGATAGAAATGTCGCTTATTAAAGACGATAGTCTTTCTTGGGGAATTTAAACGCAGAAATTTTGGTCTGTCTTTCTGTCTGTCTTTCTGTTTGTCGGCACGTCCCTCGACTCAGCCACTCGGCCAAAGTTGAACCACTTGCCCAAGGGCCAGCCATCGTGAACGGCTGACTAGGTTCATACTTGTGTACATTGTTGATCAAAAAGCAAACATTACGCATATCTGAGGCGCACCATCACTAGGTAAGTATTACGTGGTGCGTTCCTTTAATAGAAAATACATAGATACGTAAATCTAGAGATCCTAGTTTCTTAAGCTGCGCTGAAAATGCGACTGCGCCGAAACTTGGCTTCCTCCGTGCCCTCTGCACGAGCTCATTGTTGTGTTTCGGTTTCGGTTCAGTATTGCACTGTACGAATGCCATGGGGCGCCGCTCTGGCATTCCTGCTTTACCCAGGCGACGTGAATATAAAAGAGTGTGTGGAGAGTACTCGTTGAGTGCGGACGTTTCTTCTGCTTCGGCGCTTCGCGCCAAACCGCGTGTTCGGGCTGGCTGGCGTCCCCGCCGGTCGCGTTGGTCACCGCCGGTCTTCGCCTGCTGCTGCGCCGGGACTACCAGCCCGCAACACAGCATTCACGTTTCCCGACGTATTGCCAGATGGCGTTCATATCTCACGCAGCGCCTCTTCTATCGTCTTTAGACGACATTTGCAGCGAAGCACGCAGATACGCGGCCAATTTTTATCTCTTTCTCTCTCTCTCTCTCTCTCTCTCTCTTTTGTATGCGTATCCGCAAGCATTAGCTTTTTTCATGGTGAATCTCTACCAACTTGCTCCTCTTTCTGTTGTTCTGAGACTGGAAGGCATGGTCGAAACAGGTGGCTGCGATTCAGCTACGTGTGCTGTAGGAAATGTTCATATTGACACGCCGCGGACAGTGCAACATTTGCCTCACTTGTTCACTTTTCTTTTTGCTTGTTTTTTTCTTACAGCAGGCCCGACCACTGCGAACACATATGGTAAGCAACCAGAGCACGATCACTTTGCCTAACACGTTATTTAAACAACAGAGGAAACAAGAGCGGAAACAATAGTAATACTTCAACACGCGTGCAATCACAACGGGATATTTTGCATAAGGTGACTCTCGATGACAAGCTGCAGTAATGATTTTGAGGCTTTCCTCGTTTAAAGAAAACAAGTCCAAGCGAGTCATATAAATACGAAACATGCACATGCAATAATTCCCGCATTTACTATCGCGGCCTTATTTTCTGTCTTTTTTATGCACTTGCAGCTTACGAATACTGGGTACATCAGTTGCTGCAATTCTGTCTTATTGCGTAACCACAGCCTCGATATCGAGCCCACTGAGAAGTTAAGTTGTGTTGGAATGCAGATGATCAGATAGGCCATTAGTGTGTACTAGCACGGAGTTGAACCAAGAGTACACGAAGGAAATTGTATGGTGAATGACATCCTAACGCTTGGCTGCAGGCTACACTCAAGTGAGGTGATAGGATAAATATATGAAGAAAACGCTGAACGTTAAAAAATGCATTGCCCTATGCTTCACTATAGTTTGAGTGACTGACATCCCAAAAATTATCGTTTAAAAGCATCTTTGAACGACCAACCTGCCTGCACCTGTTGCTTTAAAGACACTACGAAGAAACTAATGTAATAGATGAATGTTGTTAGATTAGGCGTCTGGAATCGTTACAACGTTTGTTTTGTTCTAAAAGCTGCCAACACTGGAGGAGGTACCGCCGCCGAAGGAGCAAGTTACCATGACCGATGTAAGTTCATGCCGTAGGCTTTGAAAAAATCCACGCGGAATCTCTATGGGGGTTGTCTAAAGGCTCGTTTACACCACAACGTCCGTGGTTCCAGTGTTGGCTATGCTTTTATAGCAGTCTAATAAATATTACATTTGTATTCCTATGATTCAGCAAGCTATACTGAAGCGTTACTCGACCCCGGAGGAACACATTAACGAAAGTTACGTATGATATTCACATCATTGCACCGAAAAGCGCACTTCGTTTCGAAAATACTGACATATGTGCTCTAACGTGCGTGCTGACCAGGGTGTCGGAACGGAACGAAAACCGAAAACGAAAAACGAAAAAAACGATATTTTTGACCGGAACGAAAACGTAACCGAAACTTTATTTATTATTTCGTTCCGGAGTGAAACCGAAATTTTTTCAACCGTTTTTTGGTTCACGAGAAAACTTTGCAATCCGGAACAATTGAGCTCATGCAACGTGAGCAGTTATGCATATTTCAGGGTACAGTATTAGCGCGTACCTGAGGCAGGAATTCCCAAGCAAAGATATGTTGAAATTGTGCGAAAAACGAAAACAGTGGCAACCAGAGATGTTTATATTAACGCAAGTTGACTTTCATGCGCCTGTCACGCAGGCCAAAGTGGAGAGGGCAATGTCGGCGCTGAAGTCGGTTACAGCGAAAGCTGTTATGGGATCACAACAGCTGACTTTGGCACCATAGTTGTCCGTGACCGCTATCGCGTGATTTGAGAAAAAATAAATGAGAAACAGATTTCTAGGATCGGATGAGATTTTAACCCGCGCCCTCTGTGTGGCAGTCGGGTCTTCCACCAGAGTGCCACGCTGGTGCTTACAACTCCTTCACAAAAACACCCTGTACAGGCGTCATGTCGGGCAAGGAATCGCGTTAACATATGTAATATAGCGTGGCAGAAGAGGAAAATAACAACCAGTCATCAGACAATGCTGATAGCGCAAAGAGTGTGTGCCTTAATGCAGGGCTTAAGGTCAGGGGGAGCTCGGAGGAGCCCGGCCCCCCTTCCATTTCTTAAGGAGGGGCTGTATGTATGTGTGTATGTATGTATCAGGCCCGTAGCCAGGAATCTTTTCGGGGGTGGGGCACTTGCTGAAAGCTTTGACTATTTGAGAAAAACGCCTATTTTCATTATTTATTTTCGGTAAAACACCACGTATCATAAAGACTACGGAGCCCCCCCCCCCCCCCCCTGGCTACGGGTCTGGTATGTATATAGGTCGCCGCCCTCTGAGCCACCCCCCCCCCCCCTCCAATGAAGGGAGACTTTAAAGGGACACTAACGAGCAAAACGATTTTTCTCGCATTAGTAAAGTAGTCTTCCACGATACCAAAAACACCACGCTTTGTGCGCGAAGACGCTTAATA